>NC_056461.1:9295983-9555983 GCF_018296145.1 Oncorhynchus tshawytscha | reverse complement strand
AATCGGATTGAATCCCGGCCCGAGACAACTAGGAAAAAGCCAGGACCATGTGCATCCACATGCACGTGTGTGTGTGTGTGTGTGTTTAGGAACTATAAAATCAATAACGTCAGGTAATTAGTAGAGTAAATTCTGTGATAAAGAATTGTTTAATAGCTAAAAAGACCACTTTGTGGTTTTTGGGCAATTGACAAATAAGGTTTTTTGAGTTAAAAAATGTCAAGTTAATGAATTAACATGAACTAATGATACTTGAACTGATAATGAACTGATTAACATGAACTGGTAATACTGCCATCGTCATCGAGGCAATGGACATGTACATTCACTATATATACAAAAGTATGTGGACACACCTTCAAATTAGTGGATTTGGGTATTTCAGCCACACCTGTTGTTGACAGGTGTATAAAACCAAGCATGCAGCCATGCAATCTGCATAGACAAACATTAGCAGAAGAATGGCCTTACTGAAGAGCTCAGTGACTTTCAACGTCCAATACTTTCAACGTCCAACAAGTCAGTTCATCAATGTCAATGACACATATTTACGAAGTTCCTAAGAGAACCACAAATTCCTAAGAACATTTTGAAGAATTGCGTTTACGAACTATCTTATGAACTTCTCATTTTTTTCCTTAAGAAACTTCTTACGTTTTTTCGGTAGTAATGTTTTGTGAATCCGGCCCCAGGTGACTACCTCATGAAGCTGGTTGAGAGAATGCCAAAAGTGTGCAAAGCTGTCATCAAGGCAAATGGTGGCTACTTTGAAGAATCTCAAATATATTTTGATTTGTTTAACACTTTTTTGGTTGCTCCATGATTCCATATGTGTTATATCATAGTGTTGATGTCTTCACTATTATTCTACAATGTAGAAAATAATACAAAAATAAAGAAAAACTTGTGACCAGTTAGTGTATATATAAACTCAGCAAAAAAATAAATGTCCTCTCACTGTCAACTGCATTTATTTACAGCCTACATGTCAGCCCATATGAACATTACAAGATTCAACAACTGAGACATAAACTAAAGTTCCACAGACATGTGACTAACAGAAATGTAATAATGTGTCCCTGAACAAAGGGGGGGGGTTTCAAAATCAAAAGTTAGTCAGTATCTGGTGTGGCCACCAGCTGCATTAAGTTCTGCTGTGCCTCTACTCCTCATGGACTATACCAGATTTTCCAGTTCTTGCTGTGAGATGTTACCCCACTCTTCCACCAAGGCGCCTGCAAGTTCCCGAACATTTCTGGCGTAATGGCCCGAGGCCTCACTCTCCGATCCAACAGGTCCCAGACGTGCTCAATGGGATTGAGATCCGGGCTCTTCACTGGCTATGGCAGAACACTAACATTCCTGTCTTGCAGGAAATCACCCACAGATCGAGCAGTATGGCTGGTGGCATTGTCATGCTGGAGGGTCATGTCAGGATGAGCCTGCAGGAAGGGTACCACATTAGGGAGGAGGATGTCTTCCCTGTAACGCACAGCGTTGAGATTGCCTTCAATGACAACAAGCTCAGTCCGATGAGGCTTTGACACATTGCCCCAGACCATGACGGACCCTCCACCTCCAAATCAATCCCGCTCCAGAGTACAGGCCTCGGAGCAACGCAAATTCCTTCGACGATAAAAGCGAATATGACCATCACCCCTGGTGAGACAAAACCGCAACTCGTCAGTGAAGAGCACTTTTTTCCAGTCCTGTTTGGTCCATCGGGTTTGTGCCCATAGGCGACGTTGTTGCCGGTGATGTCTGGTGAGGACCTGCCTTACAATAGGCATACAAGCCCTCAGTCCAGCCTCTCTCAGCCACAGTCTGAGAGGACATTCTGAGCACTGATGGAGGGATTGTGCATTCCTGGTGTAACTCGGGCAGTTGTTGTTGCCATCCCGTACCTGCCCCGCAGGTGTGATGTTCGGATGTACCCATCCTGTGCAGGTGTTGTTACATGTGGTCTGCCACTGCAAGGACGATCAGCTGTCCGTCCTGTCTCCTTGTAGCACTTTCTTAGGTGTCTCCAGTACGGACATCGCAATTTATTGCCCTGGCCACATCTGCAGTCCTCATGCCTCTTTACATCATGTCTAAGGCACGTTCACACAGATGAGCAGGGACCCTGGGCATCTTTCTTTTGGTGTTTTTCAGTCAGTAGAAAGATCTCATTAGTGTCCTAAGTCTTCATAACTGTGATCTTAATTGCCTACCGTCTGTAAGCTGTTAGTGTCTTAACGACCGTTCCACAGGTGCATGTTCATTAATTGTTTATGGTTCATTGAACAAGCATGGGAAACAGAGTTTAAACCCTTTAAAATGAAGATCTGTGAAGTTATTTGGATTTTTATTAATTATTTTTGAAAGACAGGGTCCTGAAAAAGGGACGTTTCTTTTTTTGCTGAGTTTATATCCATATATTTATTTCTGTGTTTTTTTATGAATGACTGTCACGACTTCCGCCAAAGTCGGCTCCTCTCTTTGTTCGGGCGGCATGGTCGACGTCACCGGCCTTCTAGCCATCGCCGCTCCATTTTTCATATATCCATTTGTTTTGTCTTGTTCTCTGCCCACCTGGTTTTCATTCCCCAATCACACGACAGTATTTATTCCTCTGTTCCCCCTCATGTCTTTGTGTGAGATTGTTTGTGTGGTACGCGTTTTGTACGCACTAGGCTTGCGTGCGTTTTCTCTCGTGTTATCTTCACGAAGCCTGTTTGTATACATTTGACCGTTGTGACTGTTTGTGGGCGTTTTACACTTTGCCTTGTTGGTTGGAGGTTTTTGGACGCAGCTGTATCCGTCTGTATAGTCTCTCCTGCCGAAATAAAGTGTGCGCCTGTTCACAATTCTCTGCTCTCCTGCACCTGACTCCAGCACCAGTACGCACACGCCTGACAGAATCTCACACCCACCATGGAGTCAGCAGGAGCATGTACCCCGGTCAGAGGAGTCGAGGATCCAGGAACGTCCAGGAACACGCGGCTATGCTTCATCATCTTGGTGCCATGATGGATTGCGTTGTTCAGACCATGGACCGCTGGGAGAGACAGGTAGTCGCTCCAGCTCCTCGACCAGCGCTACTGGGGGTTACCTCTACCCGTCCCGTCCGGATCCAGTCCCAGTGGGATGCGTCTCTAACTTCCCAGGGAGTATGATGGGACGGCAGCACAGTGCCAGGGGTTCCTGTTACAACTGGACCTCTACCTGGCCACCGTTCACCCAGCTCCTTCGGGAAGGGAGAGAGTGTCCTCCCTCGTCTCATGCCTCTCGGGGAGAGCTCTGGAGTGGGCAAACGCCGTGTGGGGAGAAGGAGTCGCGGCGTTGGACCACCGGAGCAGGATGGAACGACAGGGCCCTCATCAACCACTATCGATGCAGCCTGCGCGAGGACGTCCGATGGGAGTTGGCCTGCAGGGATGCCACCATCACCTTTGACCAACTGGTGGATCTGTCCATCCGGTTGGATAACCTGCTGGTCACGTGGACGTCGTGACGGTGGCTATGGAGACATATGTCTCAGAATCCCTGCGTCAGGGGTACATTCAGTACTCCACTTCACCAGCCTCCTCGAGTTTCTTTTTTGTGAAGAAGAAGGATGGAGGTCTACGCCCATGTATTGACTATAGAGGTCTCAATCAAATCACGGTGAGGTACAGTTACCCGCTACCTCTTATCGCCATGGCGATTGAGTCAATGCACGGGGCGCGCTTCTTCACGAAACTGTATCTCAGGAGTGCGTACAACCTGGTGCGTATCCGGGAGGGAGACAAGTGGAAGACGACGTTTAGTACCACCTCAGGGTATTATGAGTACCTCATCATGCCGTACGGGTTGATGAATGCTGCCTCAGTCTTCCAATCCTTCGTAGATGAGATTTTCAGGGACCTGCACGGGCAGGGTGTAGTGGTGTATATCGATGACATCGACGACTTGGACGACTGTGAAAAGCACTTAAAATAAAATGTATTATTATCTAGCAGCTGACCCTACATGAACTGGCTAGGGATAGAGGCTATTGCATGCATTTTCCCATTTGTTTGTAGCCCCAAGCACAGAGGAGATAGGAGCACTGAGGTTTCTGGCAAATTTTCACCCCTGAGCATAGCTTGCTAGAAAGCTATTTAGCAAACCAGCTACAAAACATTATCCAATAAGCAAGCAGGCAGACCACTTTCCTGCAGTTAAATCACCAAATTGCTCTCCAGTTGCCTCATGGGTGGAATGTTATAAAGACTTTTAATAATTTCATAAATATATATATATTTTTTTTACCCCTTTTTCTCCCCAATTTCATGGTATCCAATTGTTTTAGTAGCTACTACCTTGTCTCATCCCTACAACTCCCGTACGGGCTCGGGAGAGACGAAGGTTGAAAGTCATGCGTCCTCCGATACACAACCCAACCAAACCGCACTGCTTCTTACCACAGCGCACATCAAACCCGGAAGCCAGCCGCACCAATGTGTTGGAGGAAACACCGTGCACCTGGTAACCTTGGTTAGCCCGCACTGCACCCGGCCCGCCACAGGAGTCGCTGGTGCGCGATGAGACAAGGACATCCCTACCGGCCAAGCCCTCCCTAACCCGGATGACGCTAGGCCAATTGTGCGTCGCCCCACGGACTGACAGAGCCTGGGCGCAAACCCAGAGTCTCTGATGGCACAGCTGGCGCTGCAATACAGCGCCCTTAACCACTGCGCCACCCGGGAGGCCCATTTCATAAATAATTGTTTAAAAAAATTTAACAGCTATGGAAGTTGATAATGTGTCATCTAAATCATCCTAAACTGCCTCTCAGTGAGTCTGTCACTGCAAGTTATCTTGTCTCCTCTTCTGTTTACCTTGCTATGCAAATTAATTGACATAGGGGTGTTCATAAATTCACTCTGGAGTGCCAGAGTGTGCTCAGAGTGCACTCTGCGTGTTCGTAAAGTCAGAGATGTCAGATTGTCTTTTCGTAAATGCAGAGCGTTTCGCTCTCGGAACGTTCAGCTCTGGCCGAGGAGTAGGGTTGATCCGAGCGTTCTGACCTCACAACGGCAGTCAAACACCCAAGATAATTGGCTAAAGTTGGCTAGCTTGCTAGCTACTTCCTGACACAAATGAGAGAACACCTCTCTCTGACCCTTTTACTCACACTAGCAAAGCTGGTTAGGCTGTTTTCATGTTATCTAGAGAGCTGGTGACTGTAACTGTGCTGCTGGCAACAATTTATCAACGTTTTTTTGCAGACGTTTACTGACACCGGTCATATTCAAAGGGCGTTGCTTGTTTGTAAATTAACCAGTTATTCTGATTTCTGGCACAGTTAGACGAGAGTGCACTGAAATCGGAGTAGATAGCCCAAGTGAATTTGGAGTAGATAGCCCGAGGTAATTTGGAGTAGATAGCCCGAGTGAATTTGGAGTAGATAGCCCGAGTGAATTTGGAGTAGATAGCCCGAGGTAATTTACGAACGCAACCATAAAGTCTCGGTGGGCTAGTGACTGAAAACAGGCATAATTGAAACAAAATTGGCTTTTAACTCTCCGTTCAAAGGTTGTCATGGAGTTTCTCATATGTACCTTCATTTGTAATAACAAATACATGTTTCTATTATATACCATTTGATATTAGTGGTTGTACCATACGTAAGCCCTGTGTTTTGGTTAATCCTGTCACATAACCTGGATTTGAACCTTTATTTCAAGCTTTTTCATCAAACTGTCCCCTTTTCTTTTTGTATCAGACGGTCCGGCAACATCCTCAGACAATTGCTTACATTTTTGGTCTAATTCTCATTTGGAAAAGGCTTAAAATAAAAGGTTAAACGCCAAGTCATGTGACATGATTAAACAAAAGCTTTGGCTGCGGATCCGACTTCTTTTCTTCTTCCAAACGCGGAAGGTCCTTCTGTGCATATGGGATCACGTTCTGCACGTGTGTTTCTTAATACCTGTACTTCACACTCACATTTTGTTGGTCTCCTTCCCCTTCACATATCTCACTGTCAATCGTGAATGATCATTCTTCAAGTTGTACCCGGTGAAACGGGCCTTGCAGCATCAACCATTTGATCTCAATCAGTTTAACAGGGATCTGCATATAGGATCGTGTTGAGTTATAGGGCTTACAGTGTTGTTTTCAATGATGTACAGTGAGAGAATTTTATAGCATAGGGTGTTAACAAACTGTAGCATAGCCCACCTGTGTCTTTTGCCTCGTGGCAGTTGAGTTTTGGCCATATGAAAGAAAAATGTGGTGGAGTTTTTGTCTTCCAGTAACGCTATGCTTCTATATTCTGTTCGGTAGAATATTATCATTATGTGATCGTGCAGACATTGATTCCACTTTGATCTGACTTTATTAAAACGAGAACCATTTGCCAGAGTAGCCTGTTCTCTACGATTATAGCAGAGTGTCCAAAGTACAGAATAAAGACATGCGCAGAAGCTTCGGGATCTTCAGCGCAATGGAAAAAATAATCTCCAGAGCCACACGGGGCCCTAACCATTATGACATTGATAATCTGTCATGACAGAGGACAAAGATGTGAACATTTGTGAACATTTGTGGGAGATTTTTTTCTGCTGAATTGGAGGGTCCACTCCAGTGTGGGCTTTGATGTCATATCATGACACATGGACAGAAATAGTGTTATGTAGTTAAAAAAATCCCCTTCTACGGTTGGTTGCACTATATGATGTTAGTGATTTTCAAATAGAATTATTCAAGTATTTCAAAGAAAATAATTCCATCCTAGCCAAATACTTGGACAGTATTTCATTGTATCATCAAATATGTATGCCAAAGTTAAATATTTGCAGTTTTCTTATGAGTTACACCAAATTCACCACACTTCTGTCGTTCAAAGTCAACATCAGACGATTGCACCACATGACATTATAACCATTTGACATGTCAAAACAATAAAAATAAATGGCTTTGTGATAAATTGATGCCAAACGAAGGAGAAATGTACTGTAAGAATCATTTTTGCATATCTTGTTTTTCCATATAAATATTATCCTTTGAAACAGAAAATGATACATCTGGTCAATTACACTCTTAATCAATCTGTTGACTAATTGAGGTTGGATAGACTCATGAATCTATTCCACTAGACTAGGATGTTGCAGACATTTCAGAGTGATTCCATTCCAGTATGGGCCGGAAATATTTTTTGGTATCTCAGATTGTTCTGGCAATTCTCACATAGAAACTGCATTGGAAGGATGTTTGATATTATTTTTTTTACCATAAAATCATGATGAAAGTGGCAATTTGAGGCCTTTCTTTGACCTGTGAGAATTGCCAGAACAATCTGTGATACAAAAAAATATATATTGGGGCTATTATGGTGTGGGATCACCCTTACCTCAAAGACAGAAAAAGTTAGTACTAAATCAGATTTTACAGACAGAAAATTATGCAGTTTATTCTCTAATGTCTAATGCTTCCAGTAAACAAATTATTTTGTGTGTGTGTGTGTGTGTGTGTGTCAGTACTCACATCTTCTTGAAGTCCATGGTTGTGTTGTTGGTGTAGTCGGGCCATTGGATGTAGCAGACAGTCCTACCAGGCAGCTGTTCTGTAGCTGAGTAGAAGTACTGGGGGAAGGCCAACAGTAGAGCTAACACCCAGATCACTCCGATCACTACACGGGTCTCTGTCGAAGACAACCTCTGCCTCAGGGGGTGGATGATAGCCATGTATCTGGAACAAACACACATACACACACACACACACACACACACACACACACACACACACACACACACACACACACACACACACACACACACACACACACACATTGTGATCAGTAACACACACACACACACACACACACACACACACACACACACACACATGCAGACCCTTCCTCTCCTTCATCCTTTCCACCTTCATCCTTCCATCCTTTCCACCCCTTCTCCCTCTCCTCCCGTCCGCTCCGCTCCTCTTCCCCTCCCCTCTAGGCGCTTGATTATTGCCCCTTCCCATTTCATTCTCATTTTCTCCCTGCCTTTCTCTAACCCTACCTCCCTCTCTATCCTCCTCTCCCTCCTTCCCTCTGCCTGTTGAGGTCAAATCGATCATCCGCAGACACCCCTCTTGTAAACAACCAGCAAAACAAAGTTGGTTCTGTTAAAGTTCCCAGAGCATTTGCAAGGTTGCGGCAAATCAAATCAAAGTGTTTTGGTCGCGTGCACAGACTTACAGATGTTATCACGGGTGCAGCAAAATGCTTGTGTTTCTAGCTCCAACAGTGCAGTCATACCTAGCAAAAATGTAATAAAACAATATACACATAAAACAGAAAAATAAAATAAATTAATATCAGAACGTGCAGTGTCAGAGACAGGAATATAAACATACATGCACTACCGGTCAAAAGAACACCGACTCATTCAAGGGTTTTTCTTTATTTTTACTATTTTCTACATTGTAGAATAATAGTGAAGACATCAAAATGATCAAATAACACATATGGAATCATGTAGTAACTAAAAAAGTGTTAACAAATCCAAATATGCTTTGCACAATCTTGGCATTCTCTCAACCAGCATCACCTGGAATGCTTTTCCAACAGTCTTGAAGGAGTTCCCACATATGCTGAGCACTTGTTGGCTGCTTTTCCTTCACTCTGCGGTCCGACTCATCCCAAACCATCTCAATTTGGTTGAGGTTGGGGGATTGTGGAGCCCAGGTCATCTGATGAGAGCACTCAATCACTCTCCTTCTTGGTAAAATAGCCGTTACAAAGCCTGGTGGTGTTATGGGTAATTGTCCTGTTGAAAAACAAATTATATGCCAAACCAGATGGGATGGCATATTGCTGCAGAATGCTGTGGTAGCCATGCTGGTTAAGTGTGCCTTGAATTCTAAATAAATCACAGATATTGTCACCAACAAAGCACCCCCACACCATAACACCTCCTCCTCCATGCTTTACGGTGGGAAATACACATGCGGGGATCATCCATTCACCCACACCAGTACCCGCAAAACACCAGTCTCAATGTCAATGGTGAAGAGGCGACTCCAGGATGCTGGCCTTCTTGGCAGAGTTCCTCTGTCCAGTCTCAATGTCAACAGTGAAGAGGCGACTCCAGGATGCTGGCCTTCTTGGCAGAGTTCCTCTGTCCAGTCTCAATGTCAACAGTGAAGAGGTGACTCCAGGATGCTGGCCTTCTTGGCAGAGTTCCTCTGTCCAGTCTCAATGTCAACAGTGAAGAGGCGACTCCGGGATGCTGGCCTTCTAGGTAGAGTTCTTCTGTCCAGTCTCAATGTCAATGGTGAAGAGGCGACTCCGGGATGCTGGCCTTCTTGGCAGAGTTCCTCTGTCCAGTGTCTGTGTTCTTTTCTAAATGACCCCAAACTTTTGAACGGTAGGGTATATACACATAATGTTGTGTATAGACAGCATGGACAGTATTTGAATAAAGAAGGTGTGTACAGCAGTAGTTATATAGGATGAGCCTTGACTAGAATACAGTATATACATATAAAGTGGGTAAAACAATATGTAAACATTATTAAAGTGACCAGTGTTCAATGACACTATGTACATAGGGCAGCAGTCTCTAAGGTGCAGGGTCGAGTACCGGGTGAGAGCCGGCTAGTAACAGTGACTAAGGCTAGTGGTGACTGTTTAACCAGTCTGATGGCCTCTCAGTCTCTCGGTTCCAGCTTCGATGTACCTATGCTGCCTCCGCCTCCTAGATGGTAGTGGGGTGAACAGGCCGTGGCTCGGTTGGCTGAGTTTCTTGGTGATATTCTTGGCCTTCCTGTGACACCGGGTGCTGTAGATGTCCTGTAGGGCAGGCAGTGTGCACCCCGGTGATGCTTTGGGCTGACTGCACCACCCTCCGTGAACCACAGCCCAACTGTGGTTCTCATAACACAAGAACTGTCCAGGTGCGCTGATGATTATACAATGTTTGTATAAAATACTCGCCTGATGTTGTAGGAAAGTTCCCAGAACACATTTCGTCTATTCTTTCAAGGTTCCCAGAATGTTGTATTAGGTTGTACGAACAGTCTGGTGGGAACATGGTGGGGATATCACTAAACATATGTTCCCAAAACACTAAAACTGTACAGTTGTGGGGATGATTATACAATGTTTCTTTTAGCGTGCAAAAAAAACACTCACGTGATGTCAAAAGAATGTTCCCAGAACACTTTTTTTTTTAATGTTCTTCAAAAAGTTCCGAAAAAATGTATTTTGGTTGTGGGAACATTGTGGGGGTATGACAAGAGATAGTGTTTTGGGAGCCGAAAACTGTCCAGTTGTGCTGACATTCAGCCAATGTTTTCTACTCGGGTGCGCAACACATCCCGTTGATGTCGCAAGAATGTCGACGGAACAGCTGGGTCCTGACTTCTTTAAAGGTTCCAGAGGAACATTTCATTAGGTTGTGGGAACAGTGTGGGTACATTACCAGAGCTATACGGTAGGTACCCCGAAAAGAAGCACGTAAATCTGTCCGGTTGTGAGGACATTCTTACAACGGTTGCATCAGGGTGCACAAAACGTTCCCTCAACGTTCTCAGAACGTCATGCCTAGGCTTTCCAGAATGATAACGTTACATTTTGAACAGGCCACGGAGGTTTCTTTCATCAAGTCAGTCCCATGACAATGTATTCTACATTTATTGTAGAATAGCGTAGTACTTTGAAATGGTATCCCTGGAATAAAGCCACTGCGCCACTGGGATTGGACTTTCGCCCAAATATAAAGCTGTTCGCACATTTACTCTGACTTCCAGGTTGTGGAAGAGAGAATAACTCCATCTAGAAAAAGAAGTATCCTCTATTATTATTTACTCGTCTTCTTTATATACTGTAAAGTTGTTCTGACTTGTATTTTTTTCCCGACAAAACTTGATTTCACAAATCATGTTAAATTATTGCCTGGGAGATTTCGGTGAGGTGTACATACATATGTACTAAGACATAGTGTACAGTCATAGTTTAGACCATAATTGAAGGATTTCAGTACAACGGGAAATCCACTGGAAACATTCTGATCCTGGTGGGGCAGCAGACTAAGTAGCCGGCGGCTTGAAGATGGCAGATCACAGGTGCAAATATACTTGAATACTATTCTTTAAAAAAGCTGTAGCTATTTTTGGGATAATACACTAATACAATATGATGATGTGAGAAGATTGAAATGCCATTTGTTTAAAAGTTGGGCAGCACACTTCACTGTTAGAAGAACGTTGAAGCAATGTTTTCCTAACTACTTTCCTTTTCGTTGAAGTATGTTTTTAGAACAATTATGGATTGTCTAACCTTGCAAAATACTTTATAACATAGGAATAGGAGTTTCTTGTTTGTTGTTATAGGTGGTAGTAGTAATATCTCCATCAACATTAGCTGAGTATTCCAAGATTTTAAAAATGTTTTTTTCTAACTTCGGTTACTTCATTTCTAATGCATGCTCAGGGAACGTTATTAAAACCATCATGCTATAACTTCATGAGACCATTGTAGGACTATTCCCTGCTTGTTGTTATGGGTGTTTTGAATAACATATCCATCAACATTACAAAGAAGGTTCCTGTAATGTTTCCATGTGTTCTAAGAACATTACCAGAACACTGTGTTATTACATTCCCTTGGCAAACTAATGTATTTATTTTACTAGGCAAGTCAGTTAAGAACAAATTCTTATTTTCAATGGAACAGTGGGTTAACTGCCTGTTCAAGGGCAGAACAACAGATTTTGTACCTTGTCAGCTCGGGGATTTGAACTTGCAACCTTTCGGTTACTAGTCCAATGCTCTAACCACTAGGCTACCCTGCCGCCCCGGTAGTTTTTTACAGATAATTGTGACCAACATTTCAGTGAATGTTAGGAGAAAATTCCAAGGATATTTCATTTCCAACTTTTAATTCTAAAAAAAAATCTTTGGTAATCCCCCCCCAAGAATGTTGAATGTTTGTGGGATGTTATCATCCTAATGTTAGCTCAAACCCTAACTGGAAGTTAAAGGGAATCTTAGGTCATGTTCTGAGAATGTTCCCGGTTTTCTGGGCACTGTGTGAGCATCAAATGGGGCAAAGGCTGCTCTCTCTCTCTCTCTCTCTCTCTCTCTCTCTCTCACACACATACACATACACACGAGAGAGAGAGAGAGAGATGAAAGCTGACTACTGAAAATGCTGGAATGTTCAGATTGTTCTGACATTGTGGTGACAGACTAATGAGAGGGGGATCTGTGTTCTGACAGTGAACCCAGAACAAGGGATGGAGAGAAGGTGGGATGGAGAAGAGGGGAGCAGGGATGATCTGAAGGAAAAGGCTGCTCACACACACTTACGCTGTGGCGACATACTGATGACAGTATGCGAGAGAGAAACAGGGTTGGAGAATGGATCTCGAGGAAAAGGTTGCTCATACACACACATTTCGAACACATACAGTGTATACACACACACAACACCCACTTGAGTTGTGACTAGACAAGACCTTTAAACAAGTCAACATTCACAAAGCCGCGGATTACCAGGACGTGTGCTCAAAGCATGCACGGATCAAGTGTCTTCACTGACATTTTCAACCTCTCCCTGACCGAGTCTGTACTACCTACATGTTTCAAGCAGACCACCATAGTCCCCGTGCCCAAGGAAGCGAAGGTAACCTGCCTAAATGATTACCGCCCCGTAGCACTCACATCTGTAGCAATGAAGTGCTTTGAAAGGCTGATCATGGCTCACATCAACAGCATCCTCCTAGATACCCTATCCCCAACAGATCCACAGATGACGCAATCTCAATCGACCTCTACACTGCCCTTTCCCAACTGGACAAAAGGATGTGAATCAAATCAAATCAAATTTTATTTGTCACATACACATGGTTAGCAGATGTTAGTGCGAGTGTAGTGAAATGCTTGTGCTTCTAGTTCCGACAATGCAGTAATAACCAACAAGTAATCTAGCTAACAATTCCGAAACTACTACCTTATAGACACAAGTGTAAGGGGATAAAGAATATGTACATAAAGATATATGAATGAGTGATGGTACAGAGCGGCATAGGCAAGATACAGTAGATGGTATTGAGTGCAGTATATACATATGAGATGAGTATGTAAACAAAGTGGCATAGTTAAAGTGGCTAGTGATACATGTATTACATAAGGATGCAGTAGATGATATAGAGTACAGTATATACTTATACATATGAGATGAATAATGTAGGGTATGTAAACATTATATTAGGTAGCATTGTTTAAAGTGGCTAGTGATATATTTTAAATCAATTCCCATCAATTCCCATTATTAAAGTGGCTGGAGTTGAGTCAGTGTGTTGGCAGCAGCCACTCAATGTTAGTAGTGGCTGTTTAACAGTCTGATGGCCTTGAGATAGAAGCTGTTTTTCAGTCTCTCTGTCCCAGCTTTGATGCACCTGTACTGACCTCGCCTTCTAGATGATAGCGGGGTGAACAGGCAGTGGCTTGGGTGGTTGCTGTCCTTGATGATCTTTATGGCCTTCCTGTGACATCGGGTGGTGTAGGTGTCCTGGAGGGCAGGTAGTTTGCCCCTGGTGATGCGTTGTGCAGACCTCACTACCCTCTGGAGAGCCTTACGGTTGTGGGCGGAGCAGTTGCCGTACCAGGCGGTGATACAGCCCGACAGGATGCTCTCGATTGTGCAGCTGTAGAAGTTTGTGAGTGCTTTTGGTGACAAGCCGAATTTCTTCAGCCTCCTGAGGTTGAAGAGGCACTGCTGCGCCTTCTTCACGATGCTGTCTGTGTGGGTGGACCAATTCAGTTTGTCTGTGATGTGTACGCCGAGGAACTTAAAACTTACTACCCTCTCCACTACTGTTCCATCGATGTAGATAGGGGGGTGTTCCCTCTGCTGTTTCCTGAAGTCCACAATCATCTCCTTAGTTTTGTTGACGTTGAGTGTGAGGTTATTCTCCTGACACCACACTCCGAGGGCCCTCACCTCCTCCCTGTAGGCCGTCTCGTCGTTGTTGGTAATCAAGCCTACCACTGTTGTGTCATCCACAAACTTGATGATTGAGTTGGAGGAGTGCGTGGCCACGCAGTCGTGGGTGAACAGGGAGTACAGGAGAGGGCTCAGAACGCACCCTTGTGGGGCCCCAGTGTTGAGGATCAGCGGGGTGGAAATGTTGTTGCCTACCCTCACCACCTGGGGGCGGCCCGTCAGGAAGTCCAGTACCCAGTTGCACAAGGCGGGGTCAAGACCCAGGGTCTCGAGCTTGATGACGAGCTTGGAGGGCACTATGGTGTTAAATGCCGAGCTGTAGTCGATGAACAGCATTCTCACATAGGTATTCCTCTTGTCCAGATGGGTTAGGGCAGTGTGCAGTGTGGTTGAGATTACATCGTCTGTGGACCTATTTGGGCGGTAAGCAAATTGGAGTGGGTCTAGGGTGTCAGGTAGGGTGGAGGTGATATGGTCCTTGACTATATCACCTGAGAGATATAGAATGCTGTTCATTGAATACAGCTCAGCGTTCAACGCCATAGTGCCCACGAAGCTCATCACTAAGCTAAGGACCCTGGGACTAAACACCTCCCTCTGCAACTGGATCCTGGACTTCCTGACAGGCCGCTCCATCTGAACCTCAACACTGGGGCCCCTCAAGGGTGTGTACTTAGTCCCCTCCTGTACTCTCTGTTCACCCATGACTACGTGGCCAAACACGACTCCAACAGCATCATTAAGTTTGCTGATGACACAACAGTGGTAGGCCTGATCACCGACAAGACAGCCTATAGGGAGGAGGTCAGAGAACTGGCAGTGTGGTGCCAGGACAACAACCTCTCCCTCAATGTGAGCAAGACAAAGGAGCTGATCGTGGACTACAGGAAAACGCGGGCCGAACAGGCCCTCATTAACATTGACGGGGCTGTAGTGGAGCGGGTAGAGAGTTTCAAGTTCCTTGGTGTCCACATCACCAACAAACTATCATGGTCAAAACAAACCAAGACAGTCGTGAAGAGGGCACGACAAAACCTTTTCCCCTTCTGGAGACTGAAAAGATTTGGCATGGGTCCCCAGATCCTCAAAAAGTTCTACAGCTGCACCATCAAGAGCATCCTGACCGGTTGCATCACCGCCTGGTATGGCAACTGCTCGGGATCTGACCTTAAGGCGCTACAGAAGGTAGTGACATCACTGGGGCCAAGCTTCCTGCCATCCTGGACCTATATAATAGGCGGTGTCAGAGGAAGACAGACTGTTTTCTCTGCTACCGCAAGGTAAGTGGTTCCGGAGCGCCAAGTCTAGGACCAAAAGGCTCCTTAACAGCTTCTACCCCCAAGCCATAAGACTGCTGAACAATTAATCAAATGGCCACCAGACTATTTACATTGACACCCCTTGCTGCTACTTGCTGTTTATTATCTATGCATAGTCACTTCACCCCTACCTACATGTACAAATGACCTCAACTAACCTGTACCCCAAAACACTGACTCGGTACCGGTACCCCCTGTATATAGCCTAAGTTATTGTTGTGTTATTGTGTTACTTTAAAAAAATGTTTTACTTTAGTTTATTTGGTAAATATTTGTTGAACTCTTCTTGAACTGCACTGTTGGTTAAGGACTTGTAAGTTTCACTTGTTTTATTCGGCACATGTGACAAATAAAGTTTGATTTGATTTGACAAGTCAAAAGCTAATCCTGTGGTTTTATATCTCCCTCTCTAACTTTATGCATCAGCTGTCAGAGCAGCTTACCGATCACTGTACCTGTACACAGCCAACCTGTAAATTTCACACCCAACTACCTCATCCCCATATTGTTATTCATCTTCTTGCTCTTTTGCACCCCAGTATCTCTACTTGCACATCATTATCTGCACATCTATCACTCTCGTGTTAATGCTAAATTGTAATTATTTTGCCTCTATGGCCTATTTATTGCCTTTACCGCCCTAATCTTCTACATCTGCACACACTGTACATAGATGTTTCTATTGTGTTATTGACTGTACGTTTGTTGATGTGTAACTTCGTGTTGTTTTTGTCGCACTGCTTTGCTTTATCTTGGCCAGGTCGCAGTTGTAAATGAGAACTTGTTCTCAACTGGCCTCCCTGGTTAATTAAAGGTTAAATATATATATATATCTGTTTTAATGAAGCCAATGCTGAAGAGTATAGAGGGGATTTATGACTCATGTTGCCTTCAGAAAGTATTCATATCCACATTTTGCTGTGTTACAGCCTGAATTTAAAATTGATTCAATGTAGATGTTTTTGAGACTGGCCTAAACACAATCCTCCATAATGTCCTCCATAAAGTCAAATGATATTTTTCAAAATGTGTACAAATTAATGCAAAATAGTATTCAACCCCTTTGTTACCCCTTTGTTACGGCAAGCCTAAAAAAGTTCAGGGGTAAAAATGAACTGTAAGGTCCCTCAGTCGAGCAGCGAATTTCAACACAGATTCAACCGCAAGGACCAGAGAAGTTTTCCAATGTCGTCTCGCAAAGAAGGGCAACGACTGGTAGATGGGCACAACAACAAAAAAGCGGACATTGTATGTCCGTTTAAGCATGGTGAAGTTATTAATTCAACTTTGGATGCTATATCAATACCAGGGTTTGGAATCAAAATGATTTTCCAATCGTTTCATTCTGAACAGAACCCACTATTATTTTTTGATCCGTTCCACTGTGCCGACCAGCAAAGGTTCTGAACCGGTTCGAACCCCAAAAAAGTACCGGTTGATATCATTCCTTTCTGTTCCTTTTTTAACCTGTGAAATCAACAGGTTTTTCCATTTAGCTCATTAATTTACATCACCAATCGGTGCGGATAGAGCAGACAAGCTAGTTGTTCAGAGAAGGAGAGAGGGAGAGAGGGTTGAGGAGCAGGCTTGAAGCAGTAGGCATCTTGTTATGATATGCATTATCTGAATTGGGTCCAAAGAATTATACCTTCTATGAAGGAACTTTGAATGTCCTTTGAGCTTGCAAGCTCACAAGCGTTCTAGCTAATTACCTTTTTATAGTTAATAAATCCAACGTGAAACGTGATAACTAGGCCTATAGTGTCCTTAGGTAGCATGTAAAAAAGTTAATCCATTCTTCTCTAGCTAATTAAAAATCTCTCTCCTATCTTTTCATGCTTCAAACGTCAGTACAGTCGCTTACGATAACGTCAGTACAGCAGCCTTCGAAAAGGGGTGGGGCAAGTAGCCTAAACAGGCACACACACTGACAAATATTTTCAGCTGGCTGGCAGATGCTGTAATGCATTTCTGAGGGACATAGTGAGGGCTTTGCATGTTCACTTTGTTACGTTTTTTGTAGGACTAGTATATAACTAGTATATAATGTTATGAACCATTTTCCATGCTTTTAAAATAACGGTTCTGTTCCAGAACAGTGTGGAACACTTTCGTTCCTGGTTCCGTTTCTGTTCCTTGAACCGGTTCCAACCCGTGATCAATACACCTAGTCACTACAGAGATACAGGCATCCTTCTTAACTCAGTTGCCTGAGAGGAAGGAAACGGCTCAGGGATTTCACCATGAGGCCAATGGTGACTTTAAAACAGTTACAGAGTTTAATGGCTGTGATAGGAGAAAACTGAGGATGGATCAACAACATTGTAGTTACTCCACAATAATAACCTAAATGACAGAGGGAAAAGAACGAAGCCTGTACAAAAAATATTCCAAAACATGCATCCTGTTTGCAAACAAGGCACTAAACTTGCAGGCCTGGGAAACTCCAATCCTTGGGGGCCAGATTGGTGTCACACTTTTTCCTCGGCCCTAGCTGACTCCAATAATCACCTAATCATGATCTTCAGTTAAAAATGCAATTAGTTTAAATCAGGTGTGTTTTCTAGGGATGGGAGACAAGTGTGATTGTCCAGACCTGTAAGTAATACTGCAATGTGGCAAAAAAATTAACATGTGTCCTGAATACAAAGTGCTATGTTTGGGGTAGATTCAGTAAAATATATTACTGAGAAAGGAGATACCTAGTCAGTTGCACAACTGAATTGCATTCAACCAAAATATGTCTTCCGCATTTAACCCAACCCCTCTGAATCAGACAGGTGCAGGGGGCTGCCTTAATCAACATCATCAATACACAGTTCTGGTTGGGGGTTAACTGCTTTGCTCAAGAGCAGAACAGAAGATTTTTCCACCTTGCCAGCTCTGGGATTCAAACCAGCAACCTTTCGATTAATGGCCCAATGTGCTTAACTGCTAGGCTACACACTGAGAATCACTTTCCATATTTTCAAGCATAGTGATGGCTGCATCATGTTATGGGTATGCTTGTAATCGTTAAGCACTGGAGAGTTTTTCAGGATAAAAAATTTACGGAATGGAGCTAAGCACAGGCAAAATCCTAGAGGAAAACCTGGTTCCACCAGACACTGGGAGATGAATTCACCTTTCAGCAGGACAATAACCTAAAACACAAGGTAAAATTTACACTGGAGTTGCTTACCAGTGAAAGTTCTTGACTGGCTGAGTTACAGTGTTTACTTAAATCTACTTGAAAATCTATGGCAAGAGCTGGAAATGGGGGTCTAGCAAATATCAACAATCAATTTGACAGTGCTTGACAATTTTGGGGGGGAATAATGAGCCAATTTTGCACAATCCAGGTATGGAAAGCTCTTGGAGATTTACCCAGAAAGACTCACAGCTGTAATCGCTGCCAAAGTTGCTTCTACAGAGTAATGACTCAGGGGTGTGAATACTTATGTAAATTAGATATTTCTGTATTTCATTGTCTATAAACTTGACTTTGTAGTGTGTGTAGGTGGGTGAGAAAAACTGTTGAGTTCAAGGCTGTAACACAACAAAATGTGTAATAAGTGAAGGGGTATGAATCCTTTCTGAAGGCACTGTACATGTTGTGTACGCTTTACTGTAGCTGGCTGTGGCGTGGTCATACATGCACACACACACACACACACACACACACACACACACACACACACACACACACACACACACACACACAAGCATGCACACGCATGCACACACACAGTATATAGGGTTTCTCACCTGTTCCGAGCTATAGCGGTCGTGCGGTCATGGAGTACAATCCAGTGACAACAAACACAAACACTGCTCACCTGTCCAGTGCTATGGCGGTCATGGAGTATATGCTGGCGAAGACAGCTGCGATGGGGAAGAAGTTATGGAAGCGACAGTAGCTCAGACCAAAGTACCACTCGTTATGGACACTGTAGGCAAAGTTTATCACTGTGTTGAAGGCAGACATAGACGCCTCTGCAAAGGCTAGGTTCACCTGAGAGGAGAAGAAGAGAGGGATCAGACAGACAGATAGAGGGAGAGAGGGAAACAGACAGACAGAGAGAGAGAGACACACACACACAGACAAACACACACACATTCATTTAAAATACAAATATATATAATTTAAATAAATTAAATAAAAGCCATCTCCTTCTTTAGATTTTAAGATGCGTTTGTTTACCAGGAAGTAGTTGGTCACGGTCCTCATGCGTTTGTGCGCAAGGATGATCCAGATGACCACCAGGTTACCGATCATGGAGACGCACACCATGCTGCAGTAGGCGACTGCCCAAAGAGCGATCTGCCACACCGGCTGCACGAACTGGTTATAGTCTTCTGTGTCGTTCAAACCGGAGCCGTTAGTGCCGTTAACGGAAGGGTAGAAATCCGTAATGTTCAACAGCAAGTCCATCTTCGGATCTCAGAGCTTTGATGTTGAAAGAGTAAGAATCCAGATATTATATGCTAAAATAATAAATATTATATTTAATAATATGTAGATATTTCCAGTTGCCTAATTTAGTGTGATAAAAAAATATATTTTTGATTGTTGTTTCACAACAACAAAAATATTCTTTACGGATCTGATGTAAAAATGTCAAAAGAAATTGCCGAGGGTTATAACACCCAAAATATTGTGACTGTGTCCGAAAAAAAAGACAAAGACAGTGATTGGAATGTTGATCGTAGCAGTCATGCAGTTACTTTCTTCTATTGCCTGGGTCACTGGTCAAGTGTACGCACTTCTCTCTCCCAAATCCACACGAAATTCTCGGAATCAGAGTTACCGGTGAAATGGTCTTGGTTCTCTGTTATTCGTGTTAAGTTTAACGTCAACGGTAGGCCTAAACCTTGTGTCAGTGTTTTCTCTCCGCGCGCGCGGCTGGGGTGGACTTAGACTATGTGCTCTCGTGAGTCCATCACAATGCCAAGCATTTGAAGGCGCATGCCATGCCTATGCAGCACACACACACACACACACTTGAGCCACATAGCACGCGCGTAAAAGCCCCCCCACACACACACATTCGGCAAAGGCTTATGTTTAAGGTGAAGTGCATGTATTATAATAGTTTACCGTATTTATGTATGTATTCAGGTGTTGATTGAAATCTCTCTCCCTATGGAAGTAATGTTTTCTGCATCTATATAAACTATGGTCCTCTGAGTGGGTCTGCCATCATGTCAGGCTCATAGACCTTCTATATTTTTGCATTTAAATGACCCTCCCTTCCTGACACACCGATCCAGGCTACATCTCAACCTTCAGGATTCCCCAATAGGCGGCCCACGACCCCCAAGTTTTCTGAGCAACAACAATGAATGTATATATTTTTTAGAATTGTCGTTGTTGGAAATGAAATACTGTCAAATCTGAAGGAAATCATCTAAAAGTGATTTTAATTTAGGAAATCTGTTGTGATCAATATTTGAAATTATTTTGTTTTTGTCAGATGCTATATATGTTTGGGAATTTTGCAGTCAATTTGCAGTGTACTAATTATTTATAACTATATTCCAGCTCCCCGACCATCTGTTCATTGAAAAAGCGTCCCACGGCTTAATGTAATTGGGGTCCCCTGCTTTAAAATAACATAATCCCTTCTTCGCAGATAGACAGATAGTAGCTACTAAAAACAATTGGACACCACGAAATTGGGGAGAAAAAGGGGTAAAAATCAACAACGAAAAAACTTTGAAAAAGAAGACTATTTCAAGTGTTCCTCTTCATTTCTTCTCTCCCTTCCTCCTCAGTCTCCCTGTTTACCTTCATTATCTCTCCTCCTTCCTCCATCCCTCTTCATCCCTCACCACTCTTCCAGAGAGAGGGAGCATCATTAGGGAGAGTGGTCTGTGTGAGTTCCCGCTATAAATATTGTGTTGTCTGGATCTCAAGGCTGGAGAGATTTAAAGCCTATTTTACAAGACGGGGGCCGCATTAATATTGCTTTACTCTATTCTGTCTCTCTCTCTGTCTATCTGCTCTCTTCCTCTTTCGCTGCTCACTATCTATCACCATTTCCTATCGCTCTGTCATCCATTTCTCTCTTCTTAACCCACCCACTCTCTCTCTCTCTCGCTCCCCCACTGTCTTACCCTGCCCCCTTCTCTCTCTCTCCCTTTGTCTCTCTCTCTGACCAGACAGGGTCGTCATCAGAATGGAACACAGGGGAATGGAAGCCAATTTTACACGTCACCTAGTACTACTACTACTCAGAACAACAACACAATCCACCTTAAGAGAGGAAAGGAGAGAGGTATGGGGAGAGTAGAGGAGAGAGAGGGATGGGAAGTGAAAGGAAGTGGAGGAGGGGAGTGGGTGGGAGGGGAATAATGGAGACGAGGAGGGAAACAAGGGGAGGGGGAAAGAGAAGTAATGGAAAGTTACAAAGAGGGGGGTTGACAGAGCCTGTAACCCATCTCCTCTTCCAGAGATGTGGGATAGACTAAAACAAATATTTCATCCTCCAGACAAACCCTTGGCACACAGGTCTCCAAATCGGAATGTACAAAAGAGCGATGGAGGCAGTGAGAAAGAAAGAAAGATGAATGTGAGAAAGAGAGATGGAGGTGTGGAGTGAACGCCTAAGTACCTGGAACCTTAGGTTAGTCTCTCAGCCTCCCAGTCACACGTAGGTAATTACATTTAAGAGCCGGAGAAATAGAAAAAAAAGAGGTGAGAGAGAGAGAGAGAGAGAGAGAGGAGGGAATGAGAACGCAATAAAATCTTGTCCTGAGAAGATTGATTGGATATGTGCAGGCAAAATGAGAATTTTGCTCTTGTTGTGAGTGAGATTAAGACAGAGACACAACAACCATTGTTCAATCAGAGAATAAATAAGACATAGATATACAGTACATAAGTAGATTTGTGTTTGCACACACACACTAGCGCAAACACACAGAAAGGCTCTTGAAAGAGGGGTGTGTGTGTGTGTGTGTGTGTGTGTGTGTGTGTGTGTGTGTGTGTGTGTGTGTGTGTGTGTGTGTGTGTGTGTGTGTGTGTGTGTGTGTGTGTGTGTGTGTGTGTGTGTGTGTGTGTGTGTGTGTGTGCGTGCGTGTGTGTCTCAGTCACCAGATCCCAACCCAATTGAACACTTTTGGGAGATTCTGGAGATGAGCCCGAGGCAGCGTTTTTCGCCACCATCAACAAAACACCAAACAATGGAATTTCTTGTGGAAGAATGGTGTCGCATCCCTCCAATAGAGTTCCAGACACTTCGAGAGTTTGAGACGAGAAGGTTCTATCTGCATTTGAGTCAAAATGTAGTTATTGACATAGCCTTGTTCCGTTCAATGTTCTCCGCCTGTATAGTACTCTAAATACCCCCAATTCATATATTTAAATTCAAAAGAATACAAGATGGAAATTGCTGACACCATTCAAACCAATGAGGGTTTGGAAATGTAAAGTAAATTATCTTCAAATCTCCTTTTTGCAGATAGAACCTTATAGTCCCAAGCTCTCGACTTGCAGAAACCATGCCAAGGCGCATTGAAGCTGTTCTGGTGGCCCAACGCCTGATTAAGACACATTACGTGGATGTTTCCTTTATTTTGTCAGTTACACTGAGTATACCGAACATTAGGAACACCTTCCTAATATTCTCGACGCAAACCGGTGTGCCTGGCACCTACTACCATACCCTGTTCAAAAGCATTTATCTTTTGTCTTGCCCATTCACCCTCTGCATGGCACATATACACAATCCGTGTCTCAAAGTTATCAAGGCTTAAAAATCCTTCTTTAACCTGTCTCCTCTCATTCATCTACAATGATTCTGATTGAAGTGGATTGAACAGGTGACGTCAATAAGGGATCATACCTTTCACCTGGATTCACCTGGTCAGTCTATATCATGGAAAGAGCAGGTGTCCATAAAGTTGTTCAACTGTTTTTTGTACACTCAGTATATACAGTTGAAGTCGGAAGTTTACATGCACTTAGGTTGGAGTCATTAAAACTCGTTTTTCAACCACTCCACAAATGTCCTGTTAACAAACTATAGTTTTGGCAAGTCGGTTAGGACATTTACTTTGTGCGTGACACAAGTTATTTTTCCAACAATTGTTTACAGACAGATTATTTCACTTATAATTCACTGTATCACAATTCCAGTGGGTCAGAAGTTTACATACACTAAGTTGACTGTGCCTTTAAACAGCTTGGACAATTCCAGAAAATGATGTCATAGTTTTAGAAGCTTCTGACAAAAAAATGTTTATTCAATTTTAGAATAAGGCTGTAAAATAACAAAATGTGGAAAAACTCAAGGGGTCTGAATACTTTCCGAATGCACTATATAGTACCAGTCAAAAGTTTGGACACATCTACTCATTCAAGAGTTTTTCTTTATTTTTACTATTTTCTGCATTGTACAATAATAGTGAAGACATCAAAACTATGAAAATACACATATGGAATCATGTAATAACCAAAAAAGTGTTAAACAAATGAAAGTCAAATATATATTTGAGATTCTTCAAAGTAGCCACCCTTTGCCTTGATTGCAGCTTTGTACACTCTTGGCATTCTCTCAACCAGCTTCATGAGGTAGTCACCTGGAATGCATTTCCAAAATTCTTGAAGGAGTTCCCACATATTCTGAGCACTTGTTGGCTGTTTTCCTTCACTCTGCGGTCCAATTCATCCCAAACCATCTCAATTGGGTTGAGGTCGGTGATTGTGGAGGCCAGGTCATCTGATGCAGCACTCCATCACTCTCCTTCTTGGTCAAATAGCCCTAACACAGCCTGGAGGTGGGTTTTGGGTCATTGTCCTGTTGGAAAACAAATGACAGTCCCACTAAGCGCAAACCAGATAGGATGGCGTATAGCTGCATAATGATGTGGTAGCCATGCTGGTTACGTGTGCCTTGTATTCTAAATAAATCACAGACAGTGTTACCAGCAAAGCACCCCCACATCTCCTCCTCCATGCTTCACAGTGGGAACCACACATGGGGAGATCATCCGTTCACCTACTCTGCGTCTCACATAGACACTTGAAACCATCAGACCAAAGCACAGATTTCCACTGTCTAATGTCCATTGCTCGTGTTCCTTGGCCCAAGCAAGTCTCTTCTTATTATTGATGTCCTTTAGTAGTGGTTTCTTTGCAGCAATTCAACCATGAAGCCCTGATTCACAAAGTCTCCTCTGAACAGTTGACGTTGAGATGTGTCTGTTACTTGATCTCTGTGAAGCGTTTATTTGGGCTGCAGTTTGAGGTAGTGTTAATTGCTGATTTCTGAGGCTGGTAACTCTAATGAACTTATCCTCTGCAGGAGAGGTAACTCTGGGTCTTCCTTTCCTGTGGCTGTCCTCATGAGAGCCAGTTTCATCATTGCGTTAGATGGTTTTTGCGACTGCACTTTTAAAGTTCTTGACATTTTCCGTATTGACTGTCTTAAAGTCATGATGGACTGTCATTTCTCTTTGCTTATTTGAGCTGTTCTTGGTCTTTTACCAAATAGGGCTATCTTCTGTATACCACCGCTACCTTATCACAACACAACTGTTTGGCTCAAACGCATTAAGAAGAAAAGAAACTCCACAAATGAACATTTAAGAAGGTTTACCTTTTCATCTGGTTGAGAGAATGGTGGTTGATTGAGAGAATACCAAGAGTGTGCAAAGCTGTCATCAAGGCAAAGGGTGGCTATTTGAAGAATCTCAAATATAAAATATATTTTGTTTGTTTAACACTTTTTTGGTTACTACATGATTCAATGTGTCATTTCATAGTTTTGATGTCTTTACTATTATTCTACAATGTATAAAATAGTAAAAATAAAAGAAAATCCTGGAATTAGTAAGTGTGTCCACATTTTTGACTGGAACTGTCACCCCCCTGACCTTAGAGAGCCATTTTATTTATCTATTTGGTTAGGTCAGGGTGTGATTTGGGATGGGCATTCAATGTTTTCTATTTCTTTGTTTTTGGCCAAGTGTGGTTCCCAATCAGATGCAGCTGTCTATCGTTGTCTCTGATTGGGAACCATACTTAGGCAGCCTTTTTCCCACCTGTGTTTTGTGGGTAGTTATTTTCTGTTTAGTATCTGTTTACCTGACAGAACTGTTCGCTTTCGTTTTGTTACTTTGTTTGAGTGTTTCTTTGATCAATAAAATCATGAACACTTTTCACGCTGCGCTTTTGTCCACTCATTGCGACGACAGGCGTTACAGAACTACCCACCACCAAAAGACCAAGCAGCGTGGTAAAAAGGACGAGTGGACATGGGAGGAGATCCTGGATGGAAAAGGACCCTGGGCGCAGGCTGGAGAGTATCGTTGTCCAATGGAGGAGATAGAAGCAGCAAGAGCGGAACGGTGAAGATACGAGGAATTAGAGGAACGGCGCTGAGACCAGGAGTCACGACAACAACGGGAGCCCAAGAGGCACATGGGGAGATTGGTGGTGTCAGGATTTAGACCTGAGCCAACTCCCCGTGCTTACCGTGGGAAACGTGTGACTGGTCAGGCACCGGGTTATGCGGTGATGCGCAAGGTGTCTCCAGTGAGCATTCACAGGCCGGTGTGCTCTGTGCCAGCACCCCTCATTTGCCGGGCGGAAGTGGGCATCCAGCCAGGACAGGTTGTGCAGGCTTTACGCTCTAGACCTCCAATGCGCCTCGACGGCCCAGTGTATCCGGTGCCTGCTCCACGCACCAGGCTTCCAGTGCATCTCCCCAGTCCGGTGAGACCTGTTCTGGTTCCACGTACCAGGCCTCCAGTATGTCTCCCCAGCCTGGTAAGCCCTGTGGCAGCTCCACGCACCAGGCCTCCAGTATGTCTCCTCAGTCCTGTGAGACCTGTTCCGGCTCTACGAAGCCTCTAGCGATGATCCATGGTACGAAGCCTCCAGTGATGATCCATGGCCCGGAGCCTGTAGTAATGATCCATGGCACGAAGCCTCCAGTGATGATCCATGGCCCGGAGCCTGTAGTGATGATCCATGGCACAAAGCCTCCTGTGATGATCCATGGCCCGGAGCCTGCAGTGAAAATCCAGGGCAAGGAGCCTCCAGCGATGGTCCCCAGTCCAGAGCCTTCAGCGACGGGCCCCAGTCCGGAGCCTCCAGCGAAGGTCCCCAGTCCGGAGCCTCCAGCGACGGTCCCCAGTCCGGAGCCTCCAGCGACAGTCCGCAGTCCGGAGCCTCCAGCGACGGACCGCAGTCCGGAGTCTCCAGCGACGGTCCGCAGTCCGGAGCCTCCCGCGGGGGTTCCCAGTCCGGAGCCTTCGGCGACGATCTGCAGTTTGGAACCTTCAGCGGTGGTTCCCAGTTCATGATCCACGGGCCGGTTCCTCCGGCAATGATTCACGGTCCGGAGTCTCCGGCGATGATCCACGGTCCGGTTCCACCGAAGCGGAGGGATCAGCGTAGGGAGCGGGGGCTAAGTCCCGAACCGGAGCTGCCACCGAGCGTAGATGCCCACCTGAACCCTCCCCTATAGGTTCCGGTTTGCGGCCGGGAGTCCGCACCTTTGGGGGGGGGGGTACTGTCACACCCTGACCTTAGAGAGCCGTTTTATTTCTCTAAATAATTTGGGGTGGGCATTCTATGTTTTCTATTTCTTTGTTTTTGGTCGAGTGTGGTTTCCAATCAGAGACAGCTGTCTATCGTTGTCTCTGATTGGGAATCATACTTAGGCAGCCTTTTTCCCACCTGTGTTTTGTGGGTAGTTATTTTCTGTTTAGTATCCTGACAGAACTGTTCGCTTTCGTTTTGTTATTTTATTCAAGTGTTTCTTTGATCAATGAAATCATGAACACTTTTCACGCTACGCTTTGGTCCACTCATTCCGACGACAGGTGTTACTGGTACTATGTATATGCTGTCCGTATGATGTGATGTGGAGTACAAAACTGTGTCTTATCTGTCTCCTCTCTGGCGTGTGTGTTTGTGTTTGTGTGCATTGGGATGCTCTCAATTGTATGTCCTCTCCGTATCTCGCCCTCTCATCAGACATGAAAAACCAAGCCATCTGTGTGTCTGTTCATGTTTGAGTGTCTGCATTTGAATGTGTGTGTGTGTGTTTGAGTGTATACACCTTTGTTTGAGTGTGTGTGCATGTGCATGTGCATGCTTGCGTTCGTGCGCAACAGGATAATCCAGTGGCTCTATTAATGGGAAATAGGACTGGATCACTCTGAGGAGAGACATGCAGATTAGCCGGATTAATTAAGCAGTGATGTCGCCCGCTAATGAATATTAATGAGCAAAGATAAGGAAGCGACAATGTGCACGTGTTTCTGAGCACACGTGCGTGTGTGCGTGTGCTTGCGTGTGTACGTGTGTGCCTGCGCTTGTGTGTGTGAGGGGTATGGGAGGGATAAGGGGAGTGACGAACCAAAAATAGAGATCCTAAGGGAGAGAGAGAGCGAGGGAGGAAGACTGTCTGTTACTGCACCCTAGAGAACAGAAGATGTTTTTTGCTCTTTCTATCTGCTTATGTACTTTCTAAGATTGAACCATTATTTATTTCCTCTGCTATTTGGAAAGGCCATTATATTATTACAATTATAACCTTGATTTTGTATGATATCTTTCTACTAATATTTCTGTGATATATTAACTAGCTGAGAGGATATGACTGGGAGAAGATGGTTATCTCTATGCTATTAAAATGTCTCCTTGGGGGAGGATTCATGTAGCCTTTCTAGTTATTAATGCTCCCTATCTCTGTAATATGATGATGATGATAACTGCTGATATGAGAGGTAAATGTCTCCTAGAGAGATTTACACGGTTATCAAAACGTCACACCAGGGTAAGCCTTCACTGAAACACAGCCCTTATTTCAAGTGTTTCCAAAATCCCCTGTGAGAAAAATGTATGGGGGAAAAACAATTTGAAACATTTCCCTGTTGACCGTTAGGTTTTATGGGTATTATAACTCATACTGCAGTACTCTATAGCAGGGTTGAAATCATTTAGCCAAATTAAAATACCGTTTTTATTAGACAAATTCAGGTAGGTCCCTGTTTCGTTCCATTTAAGAAAGGCTTTACCACAGAATCGGCGTAATGAATACACCCCAGCTTTCATTGATTTCAAAGGAAGCGTTCCCTCAATGGTTGATGTCAATGCTGGAGGCCCGACGGTGTCACAATGTAGCAGGGCAGCAATACATCTGTTTGACGTGATTGTTGAAGCGGCTGCCCTGCTGGGATCACTAGCCGAGTCGACATTAGTCTACAACTATGGTGAGTGTCGAGTCCGGAGGCCTATTCAGTCAATAGCTGGGGTCTATAAGTGTGTGTGTGAGGTGGTCGTCAGCTCAACTGTAGCTAGTCTGTGAACACTGGGTTAGAGGATAGACATCACAGCTGATTAACTGCGGGACTTCAAAGATCATCCGCCCGGAGTCCGACAACAATATGAATTAGAATTTAGAAGTGGAGAAAATAAAGTCCGCTGTTTGGGTGGCCAGCAACACCTATTGGAGTGGAAATGGCAGGCCACTGCATGAAGTATCACATCCATTCTATGTGGTCCAGCCTAAACATTTGTCCCTCCCTGGCTACCCAGGGGTAGGTTAGTTAATTCAATGGGGCGTGGGTGTATCAAACTGAATGCTGAAGTGTGGCATGCTCCCATTCACCACATAATCAGTCAATTATATCCTGTCCATTGATACGCTTTGATCAATCGATATCTGATCGATATCCATAGTGAACATGCATTGGGTGTAGGTCCAATCAGATCGGAATAGAATGGTTCATCCGCAGCAGTGACAGGATACACAGATCAATAAACTACTATGACAAGTGCAGAATGGTTTTAAGCATGTAGGACAGCAGACGGATCGATTTGACAGTGAACAAGAACCTTGAAGCTCTTGGTATAATTCGCAGTATACCTCCCTCTTTTCCCGCCCTCTGATGGGTGAATGGGTGGGGCGTGTGGCCAATAAATATATGCCAATCAACTCATAGAAATCGAGACTGTGAACGACAGCACAGGTTTATAATTGCAGGAGTTTACACTGATTTATATAGTTCTAGCAAGGCCTATAGATCTTGTTTTCATGACGCAGTAGGCCTAGTAGTTCTCCAGGCTGTTATATTGCATTCACAATGTCCCTTCGATCTGAAAAGAACATTGCACACATGGCAGTAGCTATTGAGGCTGGTAGAAAAGTTTGCAGAGAGAGGAATTGAGAATCCATTCTAATTCTAGGATTCCATTCATGTACTCCTCAATTCCCTGCTGCTTTCTGCAGTATTTCGAAAAAATGTGTTTCGATCCTCCAAAAGTTCCACCTCAGGAAAACCTTACAGAAACACTAGAAATGTATTACTTCGGCCTCCCAAGTGGCGCAACGGTCTAAGGCACTGCCTTGCAGTGCTAGAAGTGTTACTACCGACTTGGGTTCAATCCCAGGCTGTGACGCAGCCGGCTGTGACCCACGAGGTGGCCCACAATTGGCCCAGTGTCATCTGGATTAGGGGAGGGTTTGGCTGACTGGGATGTCATTGCCCCATTGTGCTCTAGTGACTCTCTGTGGTGGGCTGGGAGTAGTGCATGCTGACTTTGGTTGCCAGTTGCCCGGTGTTTCCTCTGACACATGGATGCTTCTGGGTTAAGCGAGGAGTGTATCAAGAAGCAGTGTGGCTTGGCAGGGTTGTGTTTTGGAGGACGCATGGCTGTCAACCTATTTTTATTTTTTTACTATTCTAAAAAAGTATATCACTTCACTGGCTGCCTGTGGGGTTGACTAGTTGTATGGAGGTTCAACTATGAGGCTGTAAAATCGACTGTTCTGAGGTTTGGTTCGGTATCAGGCCATCTTAGGCTACCCGTGTGTGTGTGTGTGTGTGTGTGTGTGTGTAAGTACATGCGCGCCCCAGGCCGTGTTACTGGGCCCAGTAGAGAGAGGTGATGGGGAACATGACTGTATCAGTGCATACATCACTGGCCTCTGTCACACTCAACACACAAGCCCTGGTACAGGGTAGTCCACACACACACAGGAAGGAGATCCTACAACTATCTGGCCCTGCCACAGCACAGTTGGATGCAGCAGAGCCCAGAGTGACATTGAGACCTGCGTCTCCATTACTGCAATACTCTTCTCAGCTCAACTCCAGCCCTCTGCTCAGGTAATACATTCTGATTGCCTCTCTTGTGAATGGTGCTCAAAACATGGTTGAGTGGTTGAGTTTTTTTCTCCTTTTATGTCTGATTGGATGAGAATATGTTTTCTTTGCAAACTGGTCTGCCTGTTCTGACGACGTCACTCTTTGACGGTTTAAGAGAGAGACAGTAAAACTTCTTTGTTTAAAACATGTGGCCGGATTCTGCTGTGAGTGGGTTTTTTTTTGTTACATTGAAAGATGAATGAGTTTAATGAAACATTATGAGAGTCATTTAAAAAATAATCCTGATTTAATTGATCAGTGACGGTTTGGAAATCTGGCCCAGCCATTACTTACATGTATTGCATTATTTAAAGCCTTTGGGGATCATATTGAAAAGACAGGAGAGTATTTGATAGAGTAACTGCATATCATGCTACATATGAGACGAGTACTGATATAGCATACCATGGCCAGATGAGCTACAGTACGTATTGAGAACATGAGCTGTTTCTCTGCGAGTTGTGTCGCTTTGTTAGTTTGCCATGGAAAGAAGTTATCACGGTTCAGGGCACATATGTGTTCTAGCCACACACCAGCACACCTGACAAAATCAAGGGCTTGATAATTACCGTATAAGTTGAATCAGGTGTGCTGTTGTGGGGAGAGTATAATATGTGCGAAAGCTGGAGGTCTGAGAATAGATCTGAGAGATTTTAGAATCCTTTCATCTCGGTTTTAGCTCAACGCCAGTTGGTTGTGATAGTGACAGGGACTCGGAACTATTGGCATGGGTTGATTGCGCAATCTGCTCTACCTCATTACCAGGCTAAGGGTTTGGGTCAATTCCATTTCAACTCAGGAAGTAAACTGAATGGAATGACCCTAATTTGACTAATTTGAGAATATGAGAATTGTGATGCAGTGAAAGATGTAGACTAGGGATGCACATCTCAGGCCCTCCAGCTCCACAGTCCTGCTGGTTTTAATTTCTCCCTGCTACTTAATAAATCAGTAAATGTTATGGAATGAAAATGCATACACCTGGCTGCCAGGTAGAAAATAATTATAAATCAAAGGAATCAAACCCCAAATAAGCAGGATACTCAAGGACCAAAGCTGGGCACCCCAGCTGTAAGCCTATCACTGGGATTGTTAGTAGGCCTAATCAGTCCCAAATATTCCATGTACAGAGTTGTCTTTCCAATGAATAGCAACTAGGGTGTATGTGGGGTGTGAAACATGTCCTTCACACCCAGTGATCAGGAGCTCAGGGCCCAGCTGGTGATCAGGACTGACAGAGGTATTGATCAGCCTAGAAAAACACTGTGAGTGTGACACACACACACACACACACACACACACACACACACACACACACACACACACACACACACACACACACACACACACACACACACACACACACACACACACACACAGGGGCATAGATGTAAAATCATTGCATATCTGTTGCATATGTTGTCTCACTGCATACACTGTTGCCCAGTCAGAAATGAACCCCTATCCCCCCCTGGACACTTTTCATAGATCTGAAAGAATCGGATTGGGTTTAAGCCTGAAAGTATAGGTCCACCTAGCCCAGATGGAGTTTCTGCCATATTCCTTAGACCAATCCGACCCTTTCAGATCTGTAAGAAGTGTCTATGGGAAAGGAGTTAGGGGTGGATTATTAACTGTGCATCACGTTACAGATCCTTTTGAGGGAAATTCCTTGAGCATGTCCCCATACACTGGTCTCCCTCTTCATCTCTCTCTGTTGTGTCATCATCCCCAGGGCAGCTGTGGTTTTCCATTGAGTTTTCTCAATCAGTCAGTCACCAATTGATCTCTGGGGTTACCAGATTGCTGTGTGGTTTGAACGGGCAGTCACAGGGTTATGCCTTTAACCATCATTTAAATCAGGAAATCCCATTGAGATAAATAATCAGGGAGACCTGGCTTAACTTATCTAGCCCATTCTACTTAAGTGTTTGAAGATCTTGGAGGCCACAGTGGCTTGCAAAAGTATTCACCCCCCCTTGGCATTTTTCCTATTTTGTTGCCTTACAACCTGGAATTAAAATAGATTTTTTGGGGGGGTTGTATCATTTGATTTACACAACATGCCTACCACTTTGAAGATGCAAAATATTTTTTTACTGTGAAACAAACAAGAAATAAGACAGAACTTGAGCGTGCATAACTATTCACCCCCCCAAAGTCAATACTTTGTAGAGCCACCTTTTGCAGCAATTACAGCTGCAAGTCTCTTGGGGTATGTCTCTATAAGCTTGGCACATCTAGCCACTGGGATTTTTGCCAATTCTTCAAGGTGAAACTGCTCCAGCTTCTTCAAATTGGATGGGTTCCGATGGTATACAGCAATCTTTAAGTCATACCACAGATTCTCAATTGGATTCAGGTCTGGGCTTTGACGAGACCATTCCAAGACATTTAAAACATTTCCCCTTAAACCACTCAAGTGTTGCTTTAGCAGTCCTGCTGGAAGGTGAACCTCTGTCCCAGTCTCAAATCTCTGGAAGACAGAAACAGGTTTCCCTCAAGAATTTCCCTGTATTTAGCGCCATCCATCATTCCTTCAATTCTTACCAGTTTCCCAGTCCCTGCCGATGAAAAACATCCCCAAAGCATGATGCTGCCACCACCATGCTTCACTGTAGGGAGGATGTTCTTGGGGTGATGAGAGTTGTTGGGTTTGCGCCAGACACAGCATTTTCCTTGATGGCCAAAAAGCTCAATTTTAGTCTCATTTGACCAGAGTAGCATCTTCCATATGTCTCGCGAGTCTCACACATGTCTTTTGGCGAACACCAAATGTGTTTGCTTAATTTTTTCTTTAAGCAATGGATTTTTTTTCAGGACACTCTTCTGTACAGCCCAGCTCTGTGGAGTGTACAGCTTAAAGTGGTCCTATGGACAGATACTCCAGTCTCTGCTGTGGCGCTTTGCAGCTCCTTCAGGCTTATCTTTGGTCTCTTTGTTGCCTCTGATTAATGCCCTCCTTGCCTGGTCCGTGAATTTTGGTGGGCGGCCCTCCCTTGGAAGGTTTGTTGTGGTGCCATATTCTTTCCATTTTTTAATAATGGATTTAATGGTGTTCTGTGGGATGTTCAAAGTTTCAGATATTTTTTTATAACCCAACCCTGATCTGTACTTCTCCACAAATTTGTCCCTGACCTGTTTGGAGAGCTCCTTGGTCTTCGTGGTGCTGCTTGCTTGGTGGTGCCCCTTGCTCAGTGGAGTTGCAGACTCCGGGGCATTTCAGAACAGGTGTATATGTACTGAGATCATGTGACAGATCATGTGACACTTAGATTGCACACAGGTGTACTTTATTTAACTAACGATGTGACTTGTGAAGGTAATTGGTTGCACCAGATGTTATTGAGGGGCTTCATAGCGAAGGGGTGAATACATATGTACCACCACTTTTCTGTTCATTTTTTGTTGTTGAATCTTTTGAAACAAGTTATTGTTTTTTCAGTTCACCAATTTGGACTATTTTGTTTATGTCCATTACATGAAATACAGATACAAATCCATTTCAATTACAGGTTGTAATGCAACAAAATAGGAACGAAGCCAAAGGGGAGGAATACTTTTGCAAGGCACTGTCGGTGGAGACATCACCGTTTGGCTTACACCTACACCCAACTAAAAGTTCTTGGCTTGAATATCAGTGAGAACCACACTGCCAGATGGTGAGACTGTGTGTTGTGATGATCCTGCCCAGGAGAGGGCGTGATCACTACGTGGAATACAAAATGAGTTTACCTGGGGAATAAACGGGGGATCATTCAGGTTCTTCTTTGAACTATTTTTGTGAAGGGATGACTTGAATACAACATTCAACAGCGAAGAACAAAGTTGTTCACCTGTTTGCCTCATTCATGCCACAGCCATAGATCTCTAGACTCAACCCTTATGGGAGATATGTGATGCACTACTGCAGATCAGAAGTGTACACCCGCTGTCAAACTGTGCCACTGAGCTCTACATGCCTCTACATATACAGCTGTGTCAGATTAAGATGGAGTTTGTGCCTGCGTCACTTCTTCAGTGTACTGTGTCTGAGAGGTCTGAAGGGCCTGTTATCGGCGTGTAGTTCATCTGTCTGTGTGTGTTCAAGAGAAACCTATATCAAAGGGTTCCGTAATGAAAGCAGGCAGGGTGGAGCGATAGAGAATCAAAGGAGGAAGAGGTGTGCAGGCTCTTGTCCTTCATCTCTCTCTCTCTCTCAATTTCAAATTCTGTTGAAGGGCTTTATTGTCATGGGAAACACATGTTAACATTTCCAAAGCAAGTGAACTAGATAATAAACCAAAGCGAAATAAACAATAAGAATTAACAGTAAACATTACACTCACAAAAGTTGCCCCCCAAAAAATAAAGACGTTACACATTTCATATTATGTGCAGATAGTTAAAGTACAAAAGGGAAAGTAAATAAACATAAATATGGGTTGTATTTACAATGGTGTTTGTTCTTCACTGGTTGCCCTTTTCTTGTGGCAACAGGTCACATCTTGCTGCTGTGATGGCACACTGTGGTATTTCACCCGAAAGATATAGGAGTTAATCAAAATTGGGTTTGTTATCAAATTCTTTGTGGGTCTGTGTAAAATGAGGGGTGTGTTTGTGTTTGTTAACAGAGCCCCAGGACCAGCTTGCTTAGGGGACTGTTCTCCACGTTCATCTCTCTGTAGGTGATGGCTTGGTTATGGAAGGTTTGTGGATCGCTTCCTTTTAGGTGGTTGTAGAATTGAACGTCTCTCTTTCTTTCTTTCTTTCTTTCTTTCAGGATGGCACATGATTGGCAGGGAGGTAGAAGTAGGAGTCACCACCGATATGAGGAAGATGTTAAGGGTGAGTATGGCCACACACACGGTTGTTTAGTGTGTGCATTGTCCAATGTATGGAAGGAGCAGACGCGCGTACGTTCAGTAAGTCAAGAAAAGGGTTCCGGGAAAATAATGTTGCGTGGATGTTAACCATCTCTCTGTCTCCTCCTTACTGTCTACTCTCTCTGTCTCTCTCAGAACCCCAGCCAGTGTATATTGGTGTTCCGGTAACACACGGTTACAGCAAACGGAGACGCCGTAAACACCGTTCCCAGCGCGAACAAGAGAAACACCACACACACCGCGGCCAACACGCACACCATGAACACACACGTCACGAACACATACACCATGACAATCACCATGACTACCAGGAACACTACAAAGAGGAGGAGGAGCAGGAACAACATGACATATTTGACCCTGACTCCACAGGTGGGCACTCACACGCACGCGCACGCACACACACACAGACTTACACGTGCACTTTAAGTAGTACACACATGTGAGAAGTATATGACCTGCCACAGTTGTTGCTGTCTTGAGGAATGATCCCCTGTCATTTCCAGGCGTGCTTATAACTAGCAGCAGGGTTTGTGTGTGTGTGTGTGTATGCACGTGTGTGTACGTGTAATGAATGTGTCAAAGCGTGGTTCCTGTTCCCGTGGAGACCAGCGTCTTGAAGCTGGTAAGCTGATTAGAGCTGAGGAACTCAAACCCTGGTATACCACTGGTCCTCTGTGTGTGTGTGTGTGTGTGTGTGTGTGTGTGTGTGTGTGTGTGTGTGTGTGTGTGTGTGTGTGTGTGTGTGTGTGTGTGTGTGTGTGTGTGTGTGTGTGTGCGTATGTGATCAAGGGGTCCACTGCCCCAGTTCCACAGGAGAAATATGTCACGTCATTTTACTCATCAGAGTATAGATCCCCGGATGGACGGAGGCAAGGAGAAGAACCCGGACACAAAAGGGGAAGGAAGGGGCGTGCAGCCAAAAGTGGAGTGGAGTTGATGTAGGTGTTGTGTGCGCAGGTGCATGTGTGTGTCCATGCATGTGTGTGTGTGTGTGTGTCAGGGGGTGGAGAGTGCTTCAGGGTGCTGTGGGGTGTGTTGGCCTCTTAAGCCTCTGGCCCTTCGCTGCTCTGGAGATTTCAGTGGATTTCTGCTTCAGATTAAAGCAGACCAAAACAACTCCACAGGAAAACAATTCCGGAGCTGGACGGAACACACAGAACAGTGTTCAGCCCTTTGGACCGCTGGGTTTCTGACTGACGACACACCATCCCACACACGGCAGAACACGGCTCACTAAACAACGAAGGCCTATTGGATAGCGAAAGGTGTTGAGGCAGAGTTGGCGCAAAGAGAAGAGCGTAAAGCTATAAGAAGAGGACGACAACGGAGCAAGGCGTTGCGAAGGGGAACGGGAGGGAGCAGGAAAGTTGTGGAGAGGAAGGAAAGAAGGAGTGTGTCCACTCTTCTCCTGGTTGTCCTGTCAGTGGAGGTCTAGCCTTGACTCCGGTATCTCTAGTTTTCTCCAGAACAAGCCAATTGTCAGACGGGAATACGGTGTCAGTGTCTCGTCTCGTAGGTTGCTACCTCTCTGGGCTGGACGGACATTGACAGCAGCCTCCTGTAGTGTCTTGACCAATCAGCTGGTTGGGGATATCTCTCTCTCTGAGCTGCTGGGAGTACAGGTGTATACCGAAAGTCTCTGGTTGTGGTTCCAGTGGTTAGTCATGGAGGACTCTGGTTCCTCCATCACCTCCAGCATGGCCTCTCGCTGGACACTGCCTGGCTCACACACAGGTAAACAAACAAAAATAGGAAGAGAGGAGGGGAGGAGGTACAGAGAACAGGAGGAGAATGGAGGGGAGGAGGTACAGAGAACAGGAAGAGAATGGAGGGGACAGCTCGATCTTAATATTTATTTGCTTTCTTATTGTAACAATGTTGTTTGTGTCATTGCTGTGTAGTAAGACTTGGTTGAGTCTTGGTTCTTATTTGGGTGTATTTCAGGGGTGACTTGTCAGGTGTATGGTCACCGTCGACCATGTTGGAACTGATTTCAATGAATGACGTTGAAAGACGACCTGCACGTAATAGATGTCCGTTGCTGTCACATGGGCGTCGTCGCTGTCACATGGGCGTCATCGCTGTCACATGGGCGTCGTCACTGTCACATGGGCGTGGCATTGGGAATGTCCTATTGAGGCCTGCGTTTCTCAACCTCTAGTCTTTGGACCGGCACCGGTCCCCGGGATGTTACTGAGCGGTCCCTTCGGGTAGACTGAACATAGATTAGTTCTCGCGTGATAGTTTGAATCTAAGGTGAAGAACCATAGCACGGTGTCTGTTTTGTCTTTGACTGGAGTCTGAGGTCAAGAGCAAGCCACTCGCCTCAGTGCTCTCCGAAGGACCAGTCTTTCTCTGTCTGCCCTCTCTCTCTTTCTCTGATTCACTCTGGGTTTTTTTCCTCTCACTCCCTTCTCTCTGAACTACATTTGATTTTCACTTTGTTCTGAAATATGGGCCTCGAGGTCTGCATGTCTGTCCTCACCCACTGGGCATGGACGTCAATTCAACATCTATTCCACATTGGCTCCATGTCATTTTATTGAAATGACATGGAAACAACGCTGAGTCAAGCGGGCAGTAATCTCTTAGGAACAGGACCTTTCCATGTGTTCACGCTGGCTAACTCTTGACCCGTGCTGGGCAGTGCTCTTAGGCACTGTGCTGCTTAGCTTAGCTACCCAGTGACGAGAGGAAGGTTATTCATTGGCTGTTACTCATGTACTGTATAGAGGGGTGCAGGGGGTATTTACCCACATTGACTGGGACTCTGTGACTCTGTGACTGACGGGGGGGGTTAAAGATTAGAGGTGTTGTTTTAGGTTAAGGGTTGAAGGGAACTCACACAGGATCAAAGTAAGCTACATTAGGACACCCAGGAGCGGAGCAACACACGCAAACCCCCCCCACACACACACACACACACACATACACACACAGTGGTGTGATGGCAGTGTGATTAGAGCCCTGGGGCTAGGAGCATGTTAATGAACTTTGATCCACCGCCAGGAGATTCTGAGAGTCCCGGGTTGGTCGTACTACAGTTTTTCCAGTCCTATTCAGTTACAGTTGCAGGCTGAACATTTCAAAAGGGTTCCTAATAGTTCCAAATTAGCAAAGAAATGAACACACGCATTCTTTTAAGACTTCTGATAACCTGATGCCCTAGTTTAGTACACGTTCAGTACTGTCAATCAGCCGTACATCCTAGTGGAATATCTTATCCAGTTCTCACACACACTGTTAGCAAATGTGTTTGATGCCCAGATACGTACGTGTTTTAATTCTATTTCTGCAGCTTGATATTTCCTCTCTCGTGAACTCCCTTTCCCAGTGTCCCCGGCGGCGGAGAGGCTGCGCTACATCCTGGGTGAAGATGACGACATGCCGACGCCCACTCTGTTTACGGAGATGGACACGCTGCAACACGATGGAGACGAGATGGAGTGGAAAGAGTCTGCTAGGTACACACACACACACACACCTCAACCATTTGTGTGTGTCCACCCTGGAGTGTGTGCCCTCATTAGTTTGAGATTGTAGGGGGCTTTAGTTGGGATTTAGGGGGAGGTGTTGGTAGGGAACCTGTAGATAGTTTCATTAGAAGAGTGTTAGCAGCAAAGCCCTACGGTAGTGTCACGGAGCTGGGGTCGGTCCACCCTGCCTTAATAACCAGACATCGAAAGGCTTCATGGGGCTTCTCTCCTTCCTCTCCAGGTGGGTGAAGTTTGAGGAGAAGGTGGAGGAGGGAGGAGAGAGGTGGAGTAAGCCCCATGTGTCCACCCTGACCCTCCACAGTCTGTTTGAGCTGAGGACCTGCATCCAGACTGGCAGTGTACTGCTGGATCTGGAGGGATACTCCCTGCCACAGATAGTGGGTGAGTGTGTATGTGTGACCCAGACCATGGCCCATTCCCAAATCAAGCCCTAGTCGTCCCTATGCCCTGTGCACTTCTGGAGACTCAAACGATTTTTATAGGTGTAAGCAATATGGTTCAAATCCATCTTGCCCTCTGATTGGCCGGTTGGAAGTGCATAAGGAAGTGGACAGGGGCTATGGGTCGACTTGGGATTGAGCACAACTGACTCTTGAACTCTCACCCTGACCTCTGACCCCAGATGACATCGTGGACCGCCAGGTGGCAGACGGTCTGATTGGTCCAGAACTGAGGGAGAAGGTCAGCTTTGTGTTGCTACGGAAACATCGCCACCAGCATAAGAAACCCATCCACCTCTCGCTAGCCGACATGGGCAAATCAAACAATTCCCCCACCAGTGAGTGTGTGTGTGTGTGTGTGTGTGTGTGTGTGTGTGCTGTGTTGTGTTCTCTTGTTGATTTTCATCTCTGTCGTAGTATCATGCTGATTTGACTCATACAGCAATAACATTTTCTCTCTCCTCTTTTCACAAACTGCCTCACCGTCTCTCCTCTGTTTACTCTCTTCTCATTCTCCTCCACCCTTTTCTCCTCTTCTCTCTCTCTTTCTCTCTCTCTCTCCCCCCTCCTGTGTCTCCACCCCTTTTTCTCTCTCTCCCTCTCCTCCCTCCCTCTGTCTCTCTCTCTCACTCTCTCTTTAGGCCGTAGTCCCCAGTCTGTTCATAATGTCAGTCGTAGTAACGTCAGTCGCTTTCCTAGTTCAGCCTCTGGCCTCCATCACTCCACAGAGGACTTACGAGCCAAGTCAGGCAGCCTTGGTCGCCTGCGTGAGTCTACACGCACGCACATACTCAAGCGCACAGACACATAGACACGCTCGCACGCTTGCGCGTGTACGGACACCCTCAAGTGCACAGGCACACACACACACACTCAACGCATAGACACACGTGTATACATGCAAACTAATATTCTTTCACCCTCTTTCCTGTCTCTGGCGGCTAACCTCATAGAGACGTGTGTTTGTAATTCACATATCTAACCTCATAGAGACGTGTGTTTGTAATTCACATATCTAACCTCATAGAGATGTGTGTTTGTAATTCACATATCTAACCTCATAGAGATGTGTGTTTGTAATTCACATATCTAACCTCATAGAGATGTGTGTTTGTAATTCACATATCTAACCTCATAGAGATGTGTGTTTGTAATTCACATATCTAACCTCATAGAGATGTGTGTTTGTAATTCACATATCTAACCTCATAGAGATGTGTGTTTGTAATTCACATATCTAACCTCATAGAGATGTGTGTTTGTAATTCACATATCTAACCTCATAGAGATGTGTGTTTGTAACCATATCTAACCTCATAGAGATGTGTGTTTGTAATTCACATATCTAACCTCATAGATGTGTGTTTGTAATTCACATATCTAACCTCATAGAGATGTGTGTGTTTAATTAATAACCTCATATCTAACCATATCTAACCTCATAGAGACGTGTGTTTGTAATTCACATATCTAACCTCATAGAGATGTGTGTTTGTAATTCACATATCTAACCTCATAGAGATGTGTGTTTGTAATTCACATATCTAACCTCATAACCTCATAGAGACGTGTGTTTGTAATTCACATATCTAACCTCATAGAGATGTGTGTTTGTAATTCACATATCTAACCTCATAGAGACGTGTGTTTGTAATTCACATATCTAACCTCATAGAGATGTGTGTTTGTAATTCACATATCTAACCTCATAACCTCATAGAGATGTGTGTTTGTAATTCACATATCTAACCTCATAACCTCATAGAGATGTGTGTTTGTAATTCACATATCTAACCTCATAACCTCATAGAGATGTGTGTTTGTAATTCACATATCTAACCTCATAGAGATGTGTGTTTGTAATTCACATATCTAACCTCATAACCTCATAGAGACGTGTGTTTGTAATTCACATATCTAACCTCATAGAGACGTGTGTTTGTAATTCACATATCTAACCTCATAACCTCATAGAGATGTGTGTTTGTAATTCACATATCTAACCTCATAACCTCATAGAGATGTGTGTTTGTAATTCACATATCTAACCTCATAACCTCATAGAGACGTGTGTTTGTAATTCACATATCTAACCTCATAGAGATGTGTGTTTGTAATTCACATATCTAACCTCATAGAGACGTGTGTTTGTAATTCACATATCTAACCTCATAGAGACGTGTGTTTGTAATTCACATATCTAACCTCATAACCTCATAGAGACGTGTGTTTGTAATTCACATATCTAACCTCATAACCTCATAGAGATGTGTGTTTGTAATTCACATATCTAACCTCATAACCTCATAGAGATGTGTGTTTGTAATTCACATATCTAACCTCATAGAGACGTGTGTTTGTAATTCACATATCTAACCTCATAGAGATGTGTGTTTGTAATTCACATATCTAACCTCATAGAGACGTGTGTTTGTAATTCACATATCTAACCTCGTAACCTCATAGAGACGTGTGTTTGTAATTCACATATCTAACCTCATAACCTCATAGAGACGTGTGTTTGTAATTCACATATCTAACCTCATAGAGATGTGTGTTTGTAATTCACATATCTAACCTCATAACCTCATAGAGACGTGTGTTTGTAATTCACATATCTAACCTCATAGAGATGTGTGTTTGTAATTCACATATCTAACCTCATAACCTCATAGAGACGTGTGTTTGTAATTCACATATCTAACCTCGTAACCTCATAGAGAAGTGTGTGTGATTTCAGTGTGCAAGTTTTTGGTCACACTGTATTTTGGAGAGCTCCTAATACACAGTAGTCTCTTGAGCCAGACAGCTTACTAAATACACAGTGGGTCCATTTTTGTGTATGTTCCAGTTCTTTCTCTGCTAATTAATTTGTCCCTAAATCATAAATCAGCTTTTGGGGGGAATGATCCATTAGATGTAATCGGCCGTTGAAACAATCAGGCGAGCTCTGCTCACACCCCCCCAAGCCATCTACAGTGCCACAGAAAGATGCATTCACACTATACCTATAGCTGGTATTTGCCTATAAAGATGGGTTGGAGACTACTGCTGCAACTTCCAAAATGAAAAATGACACTACACAAACTCTCGACCCGTGAATACGCTGAGGAGACGTGCTAACTTCACGTCTAGTTAACTCAGACTGCCACCCACCGAAGTCATTCATTGGTGTCAATAGGGGAATCGTGTGAGCATATTATTGTGCATGCGAGTTTGTGTGGAGTGCAATAGAAAGTGGTGTGTGTCTACTTGTTTTTCATATGATGTTTCAGATCCCGCGCAAAGCCGAAGCATGAACGACATTTCAGACAAGCCAAGCACAGACCAGGTAACGCCAAAGATCATTGTTCTGTGTGTGTGTGTGTGTGTGTGTTGTGTGTGTGTGTGTGTGTGTGTGTGTGTGAATGATGATGGAAAAGTTATTACATTGCATAACCCTAAGCTCCTGTTGTTCGTCTCGGCTTAATTGTTTGGGTGCGTCCACCCGTCAAAAATGAGAGGGAGAGAGGGAGAGAGGGAGAGAGGGAGAGAGGGAGAGAGGGAGAGAGAGAGAGAGAGAGAGAGAGAGAGAGAGAGAGAGAGAGAGAGAGAGAGAGAGGGAGAGGGAGAGAGGGAGAGAGGGAGAGAGGGAGAGCAGGAGAGAGGGAGAGAGGGAGAGAGGGAGAGGGAGAGAGCAGGAGAGAGGGAGAGAGGGAGAGAGGGAGAGAGGGAGAGCAGGATAAAGAATAGTACTGTTCTCATGGGAGTCACTTGCCTTTCCTTTCGACGTGGGCCAAAGGACAGATTTGGGTATTATTGTTTAGCTGTGGATGGAGATGGTGTGTGTGTGTGTGAGGGGGACGCTGAGTATGTGTAGGGGGTCAATGCCCACCCTGACAGAGTTCGGGGGACTTCAAAGCCACACACATACAGTACACCATCTGAGTCCACTTGAATGATTTACTCCCTCATACAGTGGCTTGATAACCAGTATTGGGGGAGTAACAGATTACCAAAAAAAAACGGTCAATGTGATCCGTTACGTTACAAATATTGTAATCGGATTATAAATACTTTTGAGGATTACTTTTACATTCCCAAAGGATGTTTGAGCGGGAAGAACATCTTCGCCACCTTTTCTGTTTTCTCAATGACATTCAAGATCAGCATTGAAAGAAAGTGCAAGTTTAAGTTTGCCACCAACCTCCTGTGTATTGTAGATGTGTTGTAGTAGTGGGTAATCATGTGTAATGTTTAAAACCAGCAGCCCAGCAACTGTATGTAAATGTCTTTAATATTACTGGACCACAGGAAGAGTAGCAGCTTCTGGGGATCCATAATAAAATACAAACACAAATGACCCACCCCATGAGAACCCGAAATATAAGCTTGTTTTTCTCCAATGTTTGTAAACATTGCCAATCCCATTGCTGGGATTTTTGACCAAAACAGAGGCGGGGTGCCGGCTTTGTTATTGATGGAACTGTGGAGCTGCAAATGATCTAGATATCAAGTGTCACCAACAAAAAGGTAAACAACAGGCCGATAGCAAATGCAGCATATGTCATCCATTTTTCATATGTAAATATAACTTTTCAGTAGTGCTCAAAGCATGCAATTCCATGAGCGCAGCATTTATTTTTCAACTGAAATCAATGATCCCAATCAGTCCTCCATGACAACACAATCATAAACAACAGAGTAGGGCTGGCTAATAAGTCCTTAGTTTTGGTGTTAGCCTTCAAGTAAAACAATATGGCTAATCTATACTTCCAAGTCATATTCTTGAAGATCAAGGTGTATTAAATGGAATGACTGGAATTCTGACAGACTTTGGATTTTAATATAACGATATAACCCAATCGTATTATTATCTTTAGTGGAAAGCAATGGGTTACACGAAGCCTACAAAACCAACCTATAAAGGAAAATGCAATATCCATTCATGGCAAGTTAGGTGAACTGATTTATCCAGGGAATAGATTGGTTGTCACGCCCTGACCATAGAGAGCCCTTGTTTCTCTACGGTGTAGTAGGTCAGGGCGTGACTGGGGGTATTCTAGTTTATTATTTCTATGTGGTGTTCTAGTTTATTTTTCTATGTTGGTGATTTGTATGATTCCCAATTAGAGGCAGCTGGTAATCGTTGTCTCTAATTGGGGATCATGTTTAGATAGCACTTTTCCCACCTGTGTTTGTGGGATATTGTTTGGTGCATGTGCACCACGTAGTCACGTTTCGTTGTCAGTTTATTGATTTATTTGTTTTGTTCTTGCTAAGTTTCACTTTATAATAAATATGTGGAACTCAACATCCGCTGCGCCTTGCTCCGTCTCTCCTCACCTACGTGACATTGGTAATATTAATTTCTGTCTTCTAATGCATCTTAACGGGAAAGTAATCTAAAAGTAACTGAAAACAATTCAAAGGTTACATTACTGATTACAACTGAACTATACTGAACAAAAATATAAACGCAACATGCAACAATTTGATCAATTTTTACTATGAGTTAAAACTATGAGATTTACTATGAGTTACAGTTCATATAAGGAAATCAGTCAACTGAAATAAATTCATTAGGCCCTGATCTATGGATTTCACATGACTGGGCAGGGGCACAGCCATGGTTGGGACTTGGAGAGCATAGGCCCACCCACTTGGGAGCCAGGCCCATCCACTGGGGAGCCAGGTCTAGCTAATCAGAATGAGTTTTTCCCCACAAAAGGGCTTTATTACAAACAGTCCTCAGTTTCATCAGCTGTCCGGGTGGCTGGTCTCAGACGATCCAGCAGGTGAAGAAGCCGGATGTGGATATTCTGGGCTGGCATGGAAACATAAGGTCTGCGGTTGTGAGGCCGGTTGTACATACTGCCAAATTCTCTAAAACAACATTGGAGATGGCTTATGGTAGAGAAATTAACATTCTGGCAACAGCTCTGGTAGACTTGCCAATTGCAGTCAGCATGCCAATTGCACGCTCTCTCAACTTGAGACATCTGTGGCATTGTGTTGTGTGACAAAACTGCACATTTTAGAGAGGCCTTTTATTGTCCCCAGCACAAGGTGCACCTGTGTGATGATCATGCTGTTTAATCAGATTATTGATATGACACACTTGTCTAGTGGATGGATTATCTTGGCAAAGGAAAAATGCTCACTATCACTACTAGGGATGTAAACGAATTTGCCCACACAATTTGAGAGAAATAAGCTTTTTGTGAGTATGTACAATTAATGGGATCTTTTATTTCAGCTCATGGAACATGGGACCAGCACTTTACATGTTGCATTTTACATTTTTGTTCAGTATAGTAACTGTAACAGATTACATTTAGAAAGTAACTTAACTAGCCCCGTTAACTTTGAACTGCCTGCCAAACACACACACAAACACACATCCATGTCCTCATATTCAAACTTCTGTACATGTAGGAGCTTTGACAGCCCGGCTTTAACCAGCACCTGACTAGGTCACAGAGAGAGAAAGGGGGAGGTATTCCTTGAAGTAGACTGTTATACTGAATAGGGGTATTGTTGACGTCATGTTCGAGGCAGTAAATTACGACCAGAGAACACTCTTAGCAAGAAGGATTCCAAAAGGGTTCTTCGGCAATCACTTTAACCCTTTGAATAACCCTTTTTGGGTTCCATGTAGAACCCTCTGTGAAAAGGGTTCCATCCAAAGGGGTTCTACCTGTAACCCAAAATGGTTATTCAAAGGGTTCTCAAGTGGGGACAGCTGAAGAAGCCTTTTAGGCACTAGATAGAACCTTCTTTTCTAAACGTTTGTAGGTCACAGAGACCGAGAGATGGGGAGGGAGAGACGTAGAGAGAGGGGTTAGAGGTGGGGAGAGAGGTATAGCAAGAGAGAGCGAGGGGGTAGATAGAGGGGATAGAGGTAGAGAGAGGGGGGAGAGAGATATAGAGAGAGGCAAGATAGTGAGTTGACTCTGAAAGTTACACTAAAAGATTGGCAGGTGATTTTGACCTAAGCACCAACCACTCCACTTCCACGTGCTACTGGGAGGTAGGAGCGAGGCACGTTTACCGCATTGAGAGTTGAGCTTTGTGTGATTTTTGTATCAGTAAAGTATGCAGCAGTATTGATTGGCCAATGGTGTGTGTGTGTGTGTGTGTGTGTGTGTGTGTGTGTGGCAATATTGAGCTACAGTACCGTGTGTGTGTGCCTCGTGTCCTTTGCAGTGAGTGATCAGCTATCGATTAGATATCAACACTGACATAATAATGACAACTTCAGCCACTCTGCCGTATGACAATACAGTAGAGTAAAACATGCCTTTACATTTTAAATGCTGTTCCTACGTGCTTTATTCGTGCACTATAATAGACATTATTTTGGCTACAAATAGCCTTCATTGGGTTATTGAAATGCCCCATAATTCAATTCGCAATGATTGTTCATCCGCTAAGAAAAGTCTGCCAAAACTTAAAACAGACATCAACATGAAGAAGTCAACATACAAGTGTAAATAAAAACAAACGTGAATAAGTTATGAATTGTGCTACTAACGCACATGACGACACAAACACGTCTCGTAAATGTTTTTGTTTGGTTAGCTTTTGGAAACGTTGGCTAGCGCATTCCAACTTTCCCTGACATCACACTTGTAGTTTTTGATTTACCTGATATCATCGGATGGCATTCGATGTCAGCAGATGCCTTCTCTTCTAGCCAAGATATGAAATGCAATCATAATTGACTGTAGGGCATATAAACACAATAGATACCGGTGGTTCCGTGATGACTGAAAACACAACCGTGGGACGAACGAGTGACACATTTCCGGGCAAGGGCGGTCCATTTTAAAATGAATGAATTCTTCCTTTGCCCTGCAAGTGTCAACTCATCATAAGTCATGATACGTCATCAGAAGTGTCCACTTAATTTGAGACCTGAGGGGAGAGCGTGTGTCTTTTACGTGTTTGGAATGCAGCCCTGATTTCTCTTTGGTCTCTAAATACATCTCTCATGTTCCTCTGCCACCTCTCTCTCCATTTGCTGTCTCTCTCTTTCTTGACCATCCTGCTTCCTACCCCCCTAGATGAAAAACAAGTTCATGAAGAAGATACCTCGTGATGCAGAGGCGTCCAATGTTCTGATTGGAGAAGTGGACTTCCTGGATAAACCATTTGTAGCTTTCGTACGTCTGGCCCAGGCTACCACACTGGGAGGCCTGACCGAGGTCCCCGTACCTACCAGGTGTGTGTGTGTGTGTGTGTGTGTGTGTGTGTGTCTCCTGCTGCTCTACAGCTGTGTTAACCCCGTGTCTCCTGGCAGGTTTCTGTTTGTCTTGCTGGGTCCTCATGGCAAAGGCAAGTCCTACAACGAGATTGGCCGAGCTATCGCCACGCTCATGGTGGATGACGTAAGAATGAGCAAAAAACAAACAATGAGGGACAAACGTTTTTATTGATTGTTGTCATTTATAAAAATGTTTAACAAAATATAACCTCAAGATATTCAGTGGATATGTTACCTTACGCACTCAGTCAGTATGTTACAGACAGGGCTCTGCAGTTCAACTCTGTCCTCTTTATTTTACACACACACACACACACACACACACACCATCATGTGTCGTGTATAACAGTGTGCTCTGCTGTCCTGTCAGTTGTTCAGTGACGTTGCGTATAAAGCCCGGGACAGGGACGACCTGATCGCGGGGATTGATGAGTTTCTGGATGAGGTCATCGTTCTGCCCCCAGGGGAGTGGGACCCCAAAATACGCATTGAGCCCCCCAAGAAGGTCCCCTCTGCTGACATGAGGTATAAACTGTATGTATTTAGTGACTGACTGATCAATTGAAACATTGAATTAAGTTTTGTTAATTTGGATCCCTGTTAGATGTCGTATAAGCAGCAGCTATTCTTCCTGGGTTAGTATGTCTGTTAGTTAGTCCAAACTCAACACTGAACCTCCCCCTACCCAAAAGGAAGTCTGTGCTGAACCTGAATGAGCTAGGCCAGGTGAACGGGACCGGGACAGCTGGGGGGCCAGGAGGAGGAGAGGACGAGGAGATGCCCATCCCCCACGAACTGGGAGAGGAACTGCAATTCACTGGCAGGTATGGGAGTGCTGGGAGGTTTACTTTCCTATAATAGTATCTAAAGACCCCCAAAGCAACATGCAGGCACTCTGGCATCACAATTGTCATTTGAAACCAATAAAAAACATTTTAAGCAGGGGCCAATAGAACTAGCCGGGGGGGTGCTTACCTGTGTCTCTGTGTGTCCCAGGTTCTGTGGAGGCCTGTGGCTGGACATTAAGAGGAAGGTTCCGTGGATCCTTAGTGATTTCTCCCAGGGCTTTCACATCCAGTCCATCTCTGCTGTTCTGTTCATCTACCTGGGCTGCATCACCAACGCCATCACCTTCGGAGGCCTGCTGGGAGACGCCACTGACAACTACCAGGTACACACACACACACACACACACTTACACGCCAACATGCGTAAGTTAAACACCGGTCTCAACTCCTCCCCCTCTCTCCCTGTGGCAGGGTGTGATGGAGAGTTTCCTGGGTACAGCGTTAGCAGGTACAGTGTTCTGTCTGTTAGGAGGTCAGCCTCTCATCATTCTCAGTTCTACTGGACCCATCCTCATCTTCGAGAAACTGCTCTACGAGTTCTGCAAGTGAGCCACACATACACACACACACACAGGCTGTATCTGTCTGATCCTTCTTTTGTGCACTTAGTTTGTTTCTTCTGACGCTGGTGCGAATGTGTGTCCCAGGTCTAACACTATAGACTACATGGAGCTGCGTCTGTGGATTGGTCTCCACTCCTGTCTGCAGTGTCTGATCCTGGTCGCCACGGACGCCAGTTACATCATCAAATATATCACCCGCTTCACCGAGGAGGGCTTCTCCAGCCTCATCTCCTTCATCTTCATCTCGGACGCCATCAAGAAGATGGTGGGTGACACACACACACACACACACACACGCACTCACGAGGTGTCTTAACTGTTTTTGTAATGTGTTACTACAGGTGGGCTCCTTTAAGTACTACCCCATCAACCGTGTCTTCAAGCCCGACTACGTTACCACATACAGGTGTGAATGTATCGCACCTGACCAGGGTGAGCCTCTCCTCTCCCTCCTCTTCTTCTGCTGCTGTCTCTCCTCCTCATCTCATTCCTTCCTCTTCTCCCGTTCCTCCTCCGGCCACTCCTCCCGTTCCTCCTCCGGCCACTCCTCCCGTTCCTCCTCCGGCCACTCCTCCTGTTTCTCCTCCGTGTCCTCCTCCTGTTCCTCCTTCCTCCTGTTCCTCCTCCGGCCACTCCTCCTGTTTCTCCTCCTGTTCCTGTTCCTCCGGCCACTCCTCCTGTTCCTCCTCCGTGCCCTCCTCCTGTTCCTCCTCCGGCCCTCCTCCTGTTCCTCCTCCGGCCCTCCTCCCGTTCCTCCTCCGGCCACTCCTCCTGTTTCTCCTCCGGCCACTCCTCCTGTTTCTCCTCCGGCCACTCCTCCCGTTCTCCTCCGGCCACTCCTCCCGTTCCTCCTCCTGTTCCTCCTCCGGCCACTCCTCCTGTTCCTCCTCCGGCCACTCCTCCTGTTCCTCCTCCGGCCACTCCTCCTGTTCCTCCTCCGGCCACTCCTCCTGTTCCTCCTCCGGCCACTCCTCCTGTTCCTCCTCCGGCCACTCCTCCTGTTCCTCCTCCGGCCCTCCCTCCTCCGTGTCCTCCTCCGGCCACTCCTCCTGTTTCTCCTCCTGTTTCTCCTCCGTTCCTCCTCCGGCCACTCCTCCTGTTTCTCCTCCGTTCCTCCTCCGGCCACTCCTCCCGTTCCTCCTCCTGTTCCTCCTCCGGCCCTCCTGTTTCTCCTCCGTTCCTCCTCCGGCCACTCCTCCTGTTTCTCCTCCGGCCACTCCTCCTGTTTCTCCTCCGGCCACTCCTCCTGTTTCTCCTCCGGCCACTCCTCCTGTTTCTCCTCCGGCCACTCCTCCTGTTTCTCCTCCGTGTCCTCCTCCTGTTTCTCCTCCGGCCACTCCTCCCGTTCCTCCTCCGGCCACTCCTCCTGTTTCTCCTCCGGCCACTCCTCCTGTTCCTCCTCCGGCCACTCCTCCTGTTTCTCCTCCGGCCACTCCTCCTGTTTCTCCTCCGGCCACTCCTCCTGTTTCTCCTCCGGCCACTCCTCCCGTTCCTCCTCCGGCCACTCCTCCTGTTTCTCCTCCGTGTCCTCCTCCTCTCCTTCTTAATTGGGTGCTTCACTAGAACTGACACCAGTGAAGTGCAGTATTGCCATCTGCAGGGCAGTTTAGGGAGTTCACATCCCATTCTTCCTCGAGACGTATCCCCTCGTTTGGGGGATGTGTATACTATAATAATAATGCTTTGGGGAGGGTGCTTATATTTGTCTGTTACACACAAGTGTGTAATGAAAATATGTTGTTTTTTTGTTGCATATTCCAACTCCCCCTGAGACACCCGCAGGGAGTGAGGTCATGGCAAGGGTCTCCATTGTATAGAGCCCCTGGAGCACAGAAACAGATTTTTGTTCACCTTGTCGGCTCCGGTATTTGAACCAGCCACCTTTCGGTTACTGGCCCAACACTCTTACCTCAAGTCTACCTGCCATCCCCTTGTACTGTCTGTATTCGCCCTCTCAACTACTGTAACTGATGCGTGTGCTGTCTGTTTCTGCTTCTCTTTCTCTGGCTGCTATCTGAGTGAGTATACTGCTACATCATGCTACAAATCGGTCATGTTCCCATATAACTGGCGTCGTGTAATCTAGCTGGGGCACCTGACTTCTCTCTGTATCTCTCTCTCTCTCTGCAGCTGCCGCGATGGCTTTTAACGTTTCAGTTCCACTCGCGGACGATAATATGACTGATTTGGTAAGTGGCTCGGGAGCTAACGGGGACTCATTCACTCATCTGTTTCTCAGATGGTTGGGTCTATGGGGAACAGTCTGCCTGTGGCCAAAAAATAGACTGTAGGACGTAACATAGTCACAGGACTAGCAGCACTGTGCTGCCTGTCCACGTTCGTTTCTGCACTACTCTGTATTCTCTCTCTCTCTCTCTCTCTCTGTCTCTGTCTCTCTCTGTGTCTCTGTATTCTCTCTCTCTCTGTCTCTCTCTGTGTCTCTGTATTCTCTCTCTCTGTCTCTCTCTGTGTCTCTGTATTCTCTCTTTCTCTGTCTCTCTCTGTGTCTCTGTCTCTCTCTGTGTCTCTGTGTCTCTCTCTCTGTGTCTCTCTCTGTGTCTCTGTATTCTCTCTCTCTGTGTCTGTGTCTCTCTGTGTCTCTCTCTCTGTGTCTCTGTGTCTCTCTCTCTGTTCTGTGTCTCTCTGTCTGTCTGTGTCTCTCTGTCTCTCTGTGTCTCTGTATTCTCTCTCTCTCTGTGTCTGTGTCTCTCTCTGTATTCTCTCTCTCTCTGTCTCTCTGTGTCTCTCTCTGTGTCTCTGTATTCTCTCTCTCTCTCTCTCTCTCTCTCTCTCTCTGTGTCTGTGTCTCTGTATTCTCTCTCTGTGTCTCTGTATTCTGTCTCTCTGTGTCTCTCTGTGTCTCTGTGTGTGTAGTATAACATAACAGGTCTGGACTGGAGTCAGCTGAGTAAGAAGGAGTGTGTGAAGTATGGCGGCGCCCTGCTGGGGAACGCGTGTAAGTACGTCCCAGACCTGGCCCTCATATCTTTTATCCTGTTCTTCGGCACCTACTCCATGACCGTCTCCCTCAAGAAGTTCAAGACTAGCCGCTACTTCCCCACCAAGGTGAGAGACACTCTGGGGCATAGAATGTGAGACATTTGATGCAGGGGATCTTTGTTTGGTGTTTATTACATATTGCGTGATGGGTAGGTCACGTAAACTCAACCTCTTCCCTTGACGGTCAACTCTCCCCACTTTACCCCCCTCCCACGATCGTCCCCCACCCTGTCCTTTCCTGTCCACGTCCATCCTCTTCCTGCCTGTGCTCCAGTGCCGTTCCTTGGTTGGTGATTTCTCCATCATCATCTCCATCCTGGTGTTCTGTGGGATAGACTACCTGTTAGGCCTGGATACGCCCAAACTGCACGTGCCCACGGAAGTCAAGGTTCCTCTCCTCCCCTCATCTTTTGCTCTGTCACTCCCTCTCTTCTGCTCGTTCTCTCCTTCTCGATCTCTTCCTTCTTCCTGAAATCATTCGGGGATAAAAAGTTTGAAATGAATGATTTTGAGACATTAACATACTGACACTCACACTTCTCTTTTATTTTCATCCCTCTCTCCTGTCCGTGTATTTGTTTTGTACGTCTGTCTTTTTTCCTCCATCTCTTCCGCCCCTCTTTTTGTCTGTCTGCTTGTTTATCTGTGTGTGTGTGTGTGTGTGTGTGTGTGTGTGTGTGTGTGTGTGTGTTTGTTGTGTGGGTGGGCCTAGCTGAGGAAACTGATCAGTGATTTCTCCATCTTCATGTCAATCATGACGTTTGTGGGTCTGGATATGCTTGTAGGGCTGGACACGCCCAAACTAATTGTACCCACAGAGTTTCAGGTATTTCTGACCCTTAACCCAACGTGTCTGTATGAGTTGCATGCATTTTCAGTGTGATTCAATATGTTTGATTTTGGCCTAAGTGTATGAGTTGCATGTGTCTTTTTGTTGGATTTAGTGATGCATGTAAACTGCATGATGTGTGTGTGTGTGTGTGTGTGTGTGTGTGTGTGTGTGTGTCTTCAGCACCATACAGGACTCACTTGAAAAAAAGACCTGGGCCTCAAAGTAACTCCCTGTGTGAATAAAGGCTACATAAATATGTGTGTGTGTTGTAGCCGACGCGTCCAGACCGTGGCTGGGTGGTGATGCCGTTTGGTAAGAACCCGTGGTGGGTGTATGTGGCCAGCGCCGTCCCTGCTCTCCTGGTCACCATCCTCATCTTCATGGACCAACAGATCAGCGCTGTCATCGTCAACCGCAAAGAGAATAAACTCAAGGTACAGTGTGGCCGCAATGACAACACAACACAACTGCAACCATGAACACACTTACTTACTTAGGCTTGTCGCTCCCAAGGGAGCGTAGCCCGTCGGCGAATCCTCTCCATCACACTCTGTTCGTGGCTGTTTTCTCCCCCCAAAAATAGGAACATAAATATAAATGCAACATAAACACGGCCATTCAATAACCATGAAATACAACCATGAACACAACAGCAACACAATAACTCTTGAATGCTACCTGCCCCCTCCCTTTCTCTCCGCTCCCCATCCCCCTCCTTCTCTCTTCCGCTTCTTCTCCCTCCCTCCCTCTCTCTCCCCTACCTCTCTCTCTCCCCTCCTCCTCCTCATTCTCCCTCCCCTCCTTCCCCTCCTTCTCCCTCCCCTCCTTCTCCTTTCCCTCTTTATCCCTCCCGTCCTTCTCCTCCTTATCCCTCCTGTCTTTCTCCCCTCCTTCTTCCTCCCACTCCTTCTCCTTCTTCTCACTCCCCTCCTTCTTCTCGCTCCCCCTCCTTCTCTCTCCGCTCCCCTCCTTCTCTCTCTCCGCTGCCCTCCTTCCCTCTCCTCCTTCGCCCTCCCCTCCTTCTCTCTCTGCTCTCCTCCTCCTCTCTCCGCTCCCCTCCTTCCCTCCGCTCCCTCCTCCTTCGCCCTCCCCTCCTTCTCTCTCCGCCGCCCTCCTTCTCTCTCCGCTCCCCCTCCTTCTCTCTCCCTCCCCCTCCTGCTCTCCTCTCTCTCCGCTCCCCTCCTCCTCTCTCCGCTCCCCTCCTCCTCTCTCTGCTCTCCTCCTTTCTCTGCTCCCCTCCTTCTCTCTCCGCTCCCCTCCTTCTCTCTCCCCCTCCTTCTTCGCTCCTCCTCCCTTCTCGCTCCTCCTCTCCTTCTCTCTCTGCTCTCCTCCTCTCTCCACTCCCCTCCTTCTCTCTCCGCTCCCTCCCCTCCTTCTCCCTCCCCTCCTTCTCTCTCTGCTCTCCTCCTCGCTCCTCCCCTCCTTCTCTCTCTGCTCTCCTCCTCTCTCCGCTCCCCTCCTCCTTTCTCCGCTCCCCTCCTTCTCTCTCTGCTCTCCTCCTCCTTCTCTCTCCGCTGCCCTCCTCCCCTCTCTCCCCCTGCTCTCCTTCTCTCTCCGCTCCCCCCTCCTTTCTCTCTCTGCCCTCCTCTCTCTCTCCTCCTTCGCCCTGCTCCCTCCTTCTCTCTCCGCTGCCCTCCTTCTCTCTCCCCCCTCCTTCTTCTTTCTCCTCCCTTCCTCGCTCCTCCCCTCCTTCTCTCTCTGCTCTCCTCCTCTCTCCGCTCCCCTCCTTCTCTCTCCGCTCCCCATTTCCCTCCCCTCCTTCTCTCTCCTCCTTCGCCCTCCACTCCTCTCTCTCTCCTCCCTTCCTCTCCTCCCTCCCCTCCTTCTCTCTCTGCTCTTCTCCTCTCTGCTCCCCTCCTTCTCTCTCCGCTCCCCTCCTTCCCTCTCCTCCTTCTCTCTCCCTTCGCCCTCCCTCCTTCTCTCTCCGCTCCCCTCCTTCTCTCTCCGCTCCCCTCCTTCTCTCTCTGCTCTCCTTCTCTCTCCTCCTTCGCCCTCCCCTCCTCTCTCTCCGCTCCCCTCCTTCTCTCGCCGTCCCCTCCTTCTCTCTCCGCTCCCCTCCTTCTCTCTCCGCTCCCCTCCTTCTCTCTCTCCGCTCCCCTCCCTTCTCTCTCCGCTCCCCTCCTTCTCTCTCGCTCCTCCTCCTTCTCTCCGTTCCCCTCCTTCTCTCGCCGTTCCCCTCCTTCTCTCTCGTCTCCCCTCCTTCTTCTCTCGCCGCTCCCTCCTTCTTCTCTCGCCGCTCCCCTCCTTCTCTCTCCGCTGCCCTCCTTCTTTTCGCTCCTCCCCTCCTTCTCTCTCCGCTCCCCTCCTTCTCTCTCCGCTGCCCTCCTTCCCTCCTCCTCCTCCTTCGCCTCCGCTCCCCTCCTTCTCTATCCGCTCCCCTCCTCTCTCCTCCCTCTCCTCCTTCTCTCTCCGCTCCCCATTTCCCTCCCCTCCTTCTCCCTCCCCTCCTTCTTCCTCCAACAGAAAGGTTGTGGGTACCATCTGGACCTGTTCTGGGTGGGTATTCTGATGGCAGTGTGTTCCTTCCTGGGCCTGCCCTGGTACGTGGCTGCAACTGTCATCTCCATCGCCCACATCGACTCTCTGAAGATGGAGAGTGAGTCCAGCGCCCCAGGAGAGCAGCCCCAGTTCCTGGGAGTCAGGTAGGGAGGGATACGGGGTTTGTATGAGTGAGGAGAGATATAGTGGGTGTGGGTGACAGGGTGAGTGTGTTAGAGGTTGACAGTGATGTTTGTTCTAACTCTGTGTGTGTGTGTGTATGTGTGTTTTACAGGGAGCAGAGGTTGACGGGTATTCTGGTGTTTGTCTTAACTGGAGTTTCCATCTTCCTAGCTCCTGTCCTTCAGGTGAGTCAGTGAGAGAATGGGCCTCCACATCACAAAGTGGGTAGTGTTATGGAGGATTGTGTTAACCTGTATATTGTGTTTCCCCCAGTACATCCCCATGCCTGTTCTCTACGGTGTCTTCCTCTACATGGGAGTAGCCTCACTCGCAGGAATACAGGTACATTTGTGTGTGTGTATGTGCACTCGTATGCGTGTCTGTCTGTCTGTGTGTGTATGTACAGTGCCTTGCGAAAGTATTCGGCCCCCTTGAACTTTGCGACCTTTTGCCACATTTCAGGCTTCAACATTTCAGGCTTTAAAGATATAAAACTGTATTTTCAAATCAAAAACTGAAAAATTGGGCGTGCAAAATTATTCAGACCCTTTACTTTCAGTGCAGCAAACTCTCTCCAGAAGTTCAGTGAGGATCTCTGAATGATCCAATGTTGACCTAAATGACTAATGATGATAAATACAATCCACCTGTGTGTAATCAGGTCTCCGTATAAATGCACCTGCACTGTGATAGTCTCAGAGGTCCGTTAAAAGCGCAGAGAGCATCATGAAGAACAAGGAACACACCAGGCAGGTCCGAGATACTGTTTTGAAGAAGTTTAAAGCCGGATTTGGATACAAAAAGATTTCCCAAGCTTTAAACATCCCAAGGAGCACTGTGCAAGCGATAATATTGAAATGGAAGGAGTATCAGACCACTGCAAATCTACCAAGACCTGGCCGTCCCTCTAAACTTTCAGCTCATACAAGGAGAAGACTGATCAGAGATGCAGCCAAGAGGCCCATGATCACTCTGGATGAACTGCAGAGATCTACAGCTGAGGTGGGAGACTCTGTCCATAGGACAACAATCAGTCGTATATTGCACAAATCTGGCCTTTATGGAAGAGTGGCAAGAAGAAAGCCATTTCTTAAAGATATCCATAAAAAGTGCCATTTAAAGTTTGCCACAAGCCACCTGGGAGACACACCAAACATGTGGAAGAAGGTGCTCTGGTCAGATGAAACCAAAATTGAAATTTTGGCAACAATGCAAAACGTTATGTTTGGCATAAAAGCAACACAGCTCATCACCCTGAACACACCATCCCCACTGTCAAACATGGTGGTGGCAGCATCATGGTTTGGGCCTGCTTTTCTTCAGCAGGGACAGGGAAGATGGTTAAAATTGATGGGAAGATGGATGGAGCCAAATACAGGACCATTCTGGAAGAAAACCTGATGGAGTCTGCAAAAGACCTGAGATTGGGATGGAGATTTGTCTTCCAACAAGACAATGATCCAAAACATAAAGCAAAATCCACAATGGAATGGTTCAAAAATAAACATATCCAGGTGTTAGAATGGCCAAGTCAAAGTCCAGACCTGAATCCAATCGAGAATCTGTGGAAAGAACTGAAAACTGCTGTTCACAAATGCTCTCCATCCAACCTCACTGAGCTCGAGCTGTTTTGCAAGGAGGAATGGGAAAAAATGTCAGTCTCTCGATGTGCAAAACTGATAGAGACATACCCCAAGCGACTTACAGCTGTAATCGCAGCAAAAGGTAGCGCTACAAAGTATTAACTTAAGGGGGCTGAATAATTTTGCACGCCCAATTTTTCAGTTTTTGATTTGTTAAAAAAGTTTGAAATATCCAATAAATGTCGTTCCACTTCATGATTGTGTCCCACTTGTTGTTGATTCTTCACAAAAAAATACAGTTTTATATCTTTATGTTTGAAGCCTGAAATGTGGCAAAAGGTCGCAAAGTTCAAGGGGGTTGAATACTTTCGCAAGGCACTGTATGTATGTGTCTGCACGCACACACACGTTTATGTGTGTGTGTGTGTGTGTGTGTACTCACCCACCTCCTCTCTCCCTCCTAGTTCTGGGAGCGTATCAAGCTGTACCTGATGCCAGCCAAGCACCAGCCAGACTTCTCCTTCCTGCGTCACGTTCCTCTGAGGAGAGTCCATCTCTTCACCCTGGTCCAGATTATCTGTCTGGCTGTCCTCTGGACCCTCAAGTCTACCGTAGCGGCCATCATCTTCCCTGTCATGGTGATCGCTCTGTGTGTGTGTCTGCGTTGGAGGGGTAGTGTCGTGTGCAATACCAGCGACAACCTGAAGTCAATATTAAATGAGTCATTCTTTATTATCAGCAAGCTGGAGAGGTTCCAACAAACTGAATGCAGCATAACACACGTCGGTCGGGAGAGTCCCATTAGTTCTCCAATATACTGCTTACACAGACAGGTTATATTTGCATGATTTACATGATTCATTATTCATAACGAATTCATCATTAACGTTTGCTTCATGCATGCGACCGACCAATACCTCATGAGGCTTCTTCTCTCCAAGCTGAGACCTTGAAACTGAGATATCCCTTGGTTCTGGGCGTGCTGCCAAATTGCTTAGACGGATGGTGAGGATTCCTCCCAGGCACGATCAATCAGTCATTTGTATGACCCCAGTCAAATTGGTTATTAGAAACAAGCATAATGTTCCTTCACCGTCCTCTCCATGGCAATCCGTAATTAGTACCGGGAGTTGTGGTCTTCACCTCTACAAGGCAATTAGTGTTAGTACTTCAGTCTACGCTGTTCTCTCAGCGGCGGTCTCATCGCCAAACTAAGACACTGAAACAAAGGCGCTTCGAACGAGTTGTTCTGCTGAGTTGTTTGAGGAAGGAAAGAGAGGAAGACTCCACACCACTCTCTCATTGGACTATCTTACCTAGTTATTTTCAGATGATTCCATTTGGCTCTTTTGTAGCTTTGGCAACTATGTGTGTGTGTTTCTATACCTGTTCCCTCCTCTACCTGGAGGCTTTACCTGGAGGCTTTACCTGGAGGCTTTACAGACCTTTTGATTTAGTGTACCCTGCGCACACAACCCATGTGAAATTCCTGGTCTCTGGCAGCGTTTGGAACTGCCGATCTGTGGTCAAGACCGCTGAGTACATCTCAGCCTATGCTGCCCTTCAGTCCCTTGACTTGGCCCTGACGGAGACATGGATCACACCAGAGAAAGCTGCTACTCCAGCCGCTCTCTCTTCATCTGACTTGGTTTTCTCTCATAGTCCGAGAGCATCTGGTCGTGGTGGTGGTGGCCACGGGCTACGAATTCCTCCTAAGTGGAGATTTTCTCTTTTCTCCCGCACACCTGTCCATCTCCTCCTTTAAATTCCATGCTGTCACTTGTCCACTCAAGCTTAACATTGTTGCTATCTATCACCCACCAGGTCCCCTAAGAGTTCTTCAATGAGCTCGGTGAGCTCATTTCCTGACGATGGCTCACCGCTCTTCGTACTCGGCGACGTCAACCTCCCTACGTCTGCCCTTCAATGAATTTCTCTAACTCTTTCTTCCCTCTCCTTGCCGCTTTTGACCTGACCCGTTCCCAGTCTCTTCCCACTCACAAGGCAGGCAATAGGCTTGACCTCATCTTTAATGGAGGCTGTTCGCCTATTAATCTCATTGCAACCCCCCCTCCAAGTCTCTGATCACTACTGTGTTTCCTTTTCTGTCTCCCTCTCCTCCAACAGCCACTCAGCCCCTACCCAGACGGTCATGCGCGGTCGCAGTCTTCACTCCCTCTCTCCCACTATTCTCATCCTATTATCTCTCACTTCTGCTTAATCCTTCTCCCCCCTCTGTATCTGAATTCTTCCTCTTCAATCCTACTCTCCTCCCTTTCCACATCCTATGACTTGCTCTGTCCCCCTTTTCTCCCGGCCGGCTCGGGCCTCCCTCCGAGTAACTCATTGCATTCTTAAAGAAGAGGGCTGCGGGAAGCTGAGCGGAAATGGAGGGAAACTAAACTTCCGGAGGACCTATCATCCTTTCACTTCCTCATCTCTATCTTCTCGTCCTCTGTATCTGCTGCTAAAACCACTTTCTGTCACTCTAACCCTAGGAAACTATTTTCGACTTTCTCCTTAATCCCCCCCCTTCTACGAAGACGACTTGGTCAACCAAGAAGGTTAGCGACAGCCGCTCCTCATTCACTCAGCCTACAGAGTCCATTGGTCCCACTCACACAAAACTACCCTACGCCTTTCTCCCCTCTCTCTTCAGATAAAATCTTGCAACTACTGAGGTTCGGCCACCCAACAACCTGCCCGCTCGACCCCATCCCTTCCTCCCTTCTCCAGACCATCTCTGGAGACCTCCCATTTCTCACTGCCCTCATCAACTCCTCCCTGACCATCCCCTCTGACTTCAAACTGGCCAGAGTCGCTCCCCTCCACAAGAAATCAGCACTCGGTCCCTCCGACATAAAAATAATACAGACCAGTATCCCTTCGTTCTTTCATTTTCAAAACACTTGAGCATGCTGTCTCTAACCAACTCTCTCGCTATCTCTCAGAACGATCTTCTTGACCCTAACCCGTCAGGCTTCAAGACGGTTCACTCAACTAAGACTGCTCCTCTCTGTGTCAGAGGCTCTCCGCACTGCCAACGCTGACTCTCTCTCCTCTGTTCTCATCCTCCGAGATGTATCCACTGCCTTCAAAACAGTGAACCATTAGATCCTCCTCTCCACCCTCTCAGGGATGGGCATCTCAGGCTTTTCACACTCTTGAATTGCATCCTACCTGGCACGCCGCTCCTACCAATTGGCGACACGCATCTCTGTGTGCCTGGCAGATATCTCAGATTGAATGTCGGCCCACCACCTCAGGCTCAACCTCGAAAAGACGGAGCTGCCTTTCCTCCCGGGGTAGGGCTGCCCACTCCCAAGACCTCTCCATCATAGTTGACAATTCCACAATGTCCCCCTCCCAGAGTGCAAAGAACCTTCGGCGTGACCCTGGAAAACACCATGCCGTTCTTTGCCAACATCAAAACAGTGACTCAATGACGCAGGTTCATGCTCTACAATATCCGTAGCATACGGCCCTGCCTCACACAGGAAGCGGTGCAGGTTCTAATCTAGGCACTTGTCATCTCCCGTCGGGACTACAACTCGCTGTTGGCTCGGCTCCCCACTTGTACCATCAAACCCTTGCAACGTATTCAGAATGCTGCAGCCCGCCTGGTGTTCAACCTTCCCCAAATTCTCATCCTGCTCCTCTGCACATTCCACTGGCTTTCAGTCGAAGCTAACATCCACTACAAGACCATGATTACATGCCTATGGCGCAGCAAGAGGAACAGCCCCTCCCTACCTTCAGGCTATGCTCAAACCCTACACCCCAAAACCCAAGTACTATGTTCTGTCAGCTCTGGTCTCTTGGCCCTCCCACTCCTACGAGAGGGCAGCTCCCACTCAGCCCAGTCCACGCTCTTTTCTGTCCTGTCACCCTAATAGTGGAACCAGCTTCCCCCTGAAGCTAGGACAGCAGAGTCAAATCAAATCAAATTTGATTTGTCACATACACATGGTTAGCAGATATTAATGTGATTGTGGCGAAATGCTTGTGCTTCTAGTTCCGACCATGCAGTAATATCTAACAAGTAATCTAACCTAACAATTTCACAACAACTACCTTATACACACACAAGTGTAAAGGAATGAATACGAATATGTACATAAAAATATATGAATGAGTGATGGCCAAACGGCATAGGCAAGATGCAGTAGATGGTGTAGAGTACAGTATATACATATATGAGATGAGTAATGTAGGGTATGAAAACATCATATAAAGTGGCATTGTTTAAAGTGGCTAGTGATACATTTATTACATCAATTTTTCCATTATTAAAGTGGCTAGAGTTGAGTCAGTATGTTGGCAGCAGCCACTCAATGTTAGTGATGGCTGTTTAACAGTCTGATGGCCTTGAGATAGAAGCTGTTTTTCAGTCTCTCGGTCCACGCTTTGATGCACCTGTACTGACCTCGCCTTCTGGATGATAGCGGGGTGAACAGGCAGTGGCTCAGGTGGTTGTTGTCCTTGATAATCTTTTTGACCTTTCTGTGACATTGGGTGGTGTAGGTGTCCTGGGGGGCAGGTAGTTTGCCCCCGGTGATGCGTTGTGCAGACCTCACTACCCTCTGGAGAGCCTTACGGTTATGGGCGTGTGGGAACAGCAGACTGGGATCAGGATTGATTGAATATGTCCGTAAACACACCAGCCAGCTGGTCTGTGCATGCTCTGAGGATGCGGCCGGGGATGCCATCTGGGCCTGCAGCCCTGCAAGGGTTAACACGTTTAACCTCTCTGGGATATGTGGGAGGGTAGCGTCCCACCTCGCCAACAGCCAGTGAAAGTGCAGGGCGCCAAATTCAAAACAACAAAAATCTCATAATTAAAATTCCTCCAGCATACAGGTGTTTTACACCATTTTAAAGATACAATTCTCATTAATCTAGCCACAGTGTATGATTTCAAAAAGGCTTTACAGCGAAAGCACCACAAATGATTATGTTAGGTCACCACCAAGTCACAGAAAAACACAGCCATTTTTCCAGCCAAAGAGAGTCACAAAAAGCACAAATGGAGATAAAATGAATCACTAACCTTTGATGATCTTCATCAGATGACACTCATAGGACTTCATGTTACACAAAACATGTATGTTTTGTTCGCTAAAGTGCATATTTATATAATAAAATCTCATTTTACATTGCCGCGTTACGTTCAGTAGTTCTAAAACATGCGGTGATTGTGCAGAGAGCCACATTAATTTACAGAAACACTCATTATAAATGTTGATGAAAATACAAGTGTTATACATGGAATTAGAGATATGGATATGTGGGAAGCTAGCGTCCCACCTGACCAAAAGCCAGGGAAATGCAGAGCTCCAAATTCAAATAAATTGCGAAAAATCAAACTTTCATTAAATCACACATGCAAGATAGCAAATTAAAGGTACACTTGTTGTGAATCCAGCCAACATGTCAGATTTCAAAAAGTCTTTTCGGCGAAAGCAAACGATGCTATTATCTGAGGATAGCACCTCCGTAAACAAAGAGAGAAAAGTATATTTCAACCCTGCAGGCGTGACACAAAACGCAGAAATAAAAATATAATTCATACCTTACCTTTGACGAGCTTCTTTTGTTGGCACTCCAATATGTCCCTTAAACATCACAAATGGTCCTTTTGTTCGATTAATTCCGTCGATATATTTCCAAAATGTCCATTTATTTGGCGTGTTTGATCCAGAAAAACATTGATTCCAACTTGCCCAATGTGACTACAAAATATCTCAAAAGTTACCTGTAAACTTTGCCAAAACATTTCAAACTACTTTTGTAATACAACTTTAGGTATTTTTTAACGTAAATAATCAATAAATAATTGAATAATTGAAGACGGGATTATCTGTGTTCAATACAGGAGGAAAACAAACTGTAGCTAGCTTTCTTGTCACACGCCTCTATCTAACAGTACACTTCAAGTGACCCTCGTTCAAGATAGCCATACTTCTTCATTACACAAAGGAAAATCTCAACCAATTTCTAAAGACTGTTGACATCCAGTGGAAGCGATAGGAACTGCAAGAAGGTCCCTTGGACATCTGGATTCCCAATGAAAACCCATTGAAAAGAGAGTGACCTCAAAAATAAAAATCTGAATGGTTTGTCCTTGGGGTTTCGCCTGCTAAATAAGTTATGTTATACTCACAGACATGATTCAAACAGTTTTAGAAACTTCAGAGTGTTTTCTATCCAAATCTACTAATAATTTGCATATCTTATCTTCTGAGGATGAGTAGCAGGCAGTTGAATTTGGGAATGCATTTCATCCGGATGTGAAAATACTGCCCCGTCACCAAGAAGTTAATGCAACTGCTGTGTCAGATTTTTAAAAAACATTACGGAAAATGCAAACCATGCAATAATCTGAGTACAGCGTTCAGACAACAAAGCAGCTAAAAAGATATCCGCCATATTGTGTAGTCAACATTAGTCAGAAATAGCATCATAAATATTCACTTACCTTTGATGATCTTCATCAGATTGCACTCCCAGGAATCCCAGTTCCACAATAAATGTTTGATTTGTTCGATAAATTATGAACTTTATGTCCGAATAGCTTCTTTTGTTAGGGCGTTTGGTAAACAAATCCAAACGCGCGTTCAAGTCCAGCCGAACATCATACGAAAAGTTAAAAAAGTTATATTACTGGTCGTAGAAACTTGTCAAACTAAGTATAGAATCAATCTTTAGGATGTTTTGTGTCATAAATCTTCAATAATGTTCCAACCGGAGAATTCCATTGTCTGTAGAAAAGCAATTGAACGAGAGCTAACTCTCTCGTGACCGCGCCTCACGAGCCTGTGGCACTCTGCCAGACACCTGGCTCAATCCCCTCTCATTCGCCCCCACTTCACAGTAGAAGCCTCAAACAAAGTTCTAAAGACTGTTGACGTCTAGGGGAAGCCTTGGGAAGTGCAATATGACCCCATTTACACTGTATATTGGAATGGCAAAGAGTTGAAAAACTACAAACTTCAGAATTCCCACTTCCTGGTTGGATTTTTCTCAGGTTTTCGCCTGCCATATAAGTTCTGTTATACTCACAGACATCATTCAAACAGTTTTAGAAACGTCAGAGTGTTTTCTATCCAATACTACTAATAATATACATATATTCGCATTTGGGACAGAGTAGCAGGCAGTTTACTCTGGGCACCTTATTCATCCAAGCTACTCAATACTGCCCCCCTTTCACCAAGAAGTTAAATGTTTTACTCACATTGGCTACAGTGTAGGAGAGCCTGCAGGTTTTGGTAGCAGGCTGTAGCACTGTATTGTCTTCAAAGCGAGCAAAGAAGTTGTTTAGTCTGTCTGGGAGCAAGCCATCCTGGTCCGCAACGGGGCTGGTTTTTCTTTTGTAGTCCGTAATTGACTGTAGACCCTGCCAGATACCTCTCGTGTCTGAGCCATTAAATTGCGAATCCACTTTGTCTCTAGACTGACGCTTAGCTTGTTTGATTGCCTTGCAGAGGGAATAGCTACACTGTTTGTATTCGGTCATGTTTCTGGTCACCTTGCCCTGATTAAAAGCAGTGGTCCCTGCCCATCTTCCGAAAACCTCCAAAACCCTGCTTCTACAAAGAGTATCTTAAATAATCCCACAGCATCCGCCCCCTTCACATCCCCTTCTCACGCCAGACCTGATAGCTACTTTATTGTACTTACTATGACTGTGATACAGTATGTGGTTGTCCCACCTAGCTATCTTAAGATGAATGCACTAACTATAAGTCGCTCTGGATAGAAACGTCTGCTAAATTAGGAAAATGTCAATGTAAAAAAACATTCCTTACCCCGGGATACTTCAACTGGTGACTATCCGGAAGAATAAAATAAAGGCGCGCTCTGCTTGCCGCATAAATCTGACAGATTTATTGACGGGATCAGTAATCAGATTTATGCAGCAAGCAGAGTGCTCCTTTTTTTATTCTCCCGGGATAGAGTACTGGTGGGAGGATCCTGGGGTAAGGAATGTTTTGGGGATTTTCCAAATCCCACCTTTTACGTTTAAGCTGGGCTGAAGCGCGTTTGGTTATACCTTCTTTCCTATTGGAAATGTGAGCCGGTGCATAGATTGATGGGGATACGTACCCTTTTCTTTTCTCGATGTGTAGATCCTGGGTCTGATGGTGGTGCGTAAGATGATGGACCTGATGTTCTCTCAACACGACCTGGCCTGGCTGGATGACATCCTGCCGGAGAAAGACAAGAAGAAGGAGAAGGATGGGAAGAAAAAGAAAGACCACAAAAGGACCAAAGCAGCAGAGCCGGAGAGCGACGAGGAGGTGAGAGACGAGGACTAGCAGACACACACACACACAGTGCCAGAATGGCAGTGGGAGTAGGATGTAATGGCGGTGTGGTGTGTAGGAGTGGCTCATCTGTTTTGTTGAGTGTTTTATATCGATGTGTGTTGTTCCTCGGATTGTTATCTCTGACTAATACCATTCTCTTTTCTCTGTCCCACAGTGTTGCTGAAAAGGCACTGTATAACACTTACTATTGCCTGTTTGTCTGCCTCGATGTTGGTTGGTCTGCCTTTGTGTGTGTGGGTGTGTCTTGATGTCTTTCTCCCTCCCACTTTTACCTGCATGGTTCAATCCTGTCTTTTGTAGTAGAATCGGTCCGTTTTGCTTAGATTTAAGCATGCAGTGTGTGTGTGTGTGTGTGTGTGTGTGTGTGTGTGTGTGTGTATTTGGGGCATCATCCCTCACGTCTCTGTTAAGCCACTCCTCTGTCAGTTCCTCCTGCATGCTGATAGTTTCCCCCCTGTTTCCCCCCTCTGCCACAGCCCAAGAGTCCCCTCCCTCCTCCAGTGAAGATACCCATGGACACCATAGACCTGCCTTCAGCACCTGACCCCTCTGTAACCCCACCCACCCAGCCCCCCGTCTGACTGTGAGTAAACCTCTCTTTTGAGGGACCCAATGAATGTGGACTGTTGTATGTATTACTGTGATGTCATTATTGTGCGACAGATGGAGCACATAATACTGTGATGTTACTGATGTATGTTATGAGACACTGAAGGTTTTATATATATTTTTGTCTTCCCTCACCAATTCATACCTCTGCCATTCAACCCTGTGTGTGTGTGTGTGTGTGTGTGTGTGTACAGGAGAAGAATGTTTACACTAGTGTAAATCCAGATGGAAGTCACCGGATGCATCCCCCCGGCCCTGACGCACACACACCGACTGGGGACTACACTGCCAGAATGTCCACACCTATGACTACTGACACACACACATGTAAAAACACACACGCACGCATACATCCACTTACTACTGCCAGCTAGACTACTGACAACTACTGTATAATCCCATGCACAGCTAATAACTATTAGCAAACATCCATTTACTATTAGCATTCTTTACCACTGTTTTTACTTTAAAAATAAAAAAGTAATACACATTGAATTTCATATAAATGTATACAAATATTCTATAAAATGTAGATATGATGTGATGTTTAACATGTAAACAAATGTCTATTACATTCAGCTGGATAGTAGTTAGTTATTATACTTTTAAACATTGTACAAATCACAGTACGGTCTGGGAGACATACCCAGACACATGAATCACACGCCGCTCTGAACCATAAGTCTACTGTCCGAGGCTGTTGGAGCATAGATCGCGGTGTGTGGACTGAGGTTTCTTTTCCCTCATCATATTCTCTGATCTCCAGCACCTGCTTAAAACCACTGGATGCTGTGTGTGTTTTTTCCTGCGCTATCCTTTGGCCCTACTGTAGTTTGTGAGGGCCGACTGACAGTCGTTTAGATACCAGAGCCCTTGCACCTGAAACCAATGCAGAAGTAGTTTTTTTGTGTGTGTTTGTTTTGATGTCTCCCGTGTGTAATTTATTCACTGTGTGTCATGTGGTTTGTAGCAGGAACCTCTTGTACTAATGTAACGACGACTCTGAAGGCACAGTTAGCAAAGGAAGGGCTATAATGTGACAGTAACCCAATATTATAATGCAGTGTTATTCTGCAAATTGACCACAAGAAGCCATCAGATTGCTATCAATTTGCATGCCCCCAGACCACTGTCTTTTTCCACTGGCACTGACTTTGCCGATAAATACTTTGTTGAGGGAAAATGTACTTGATACCATTGTGATGTGTTGTTGTCTCACCTACAGTAGTTATCTTAAGATGAACGAACTAAGTGTGAAACTATGTTTGTGCGTGCTCGTGAGACTGTGATTGTGTGAGCTCACGAGGGTGAGAGCGTGTGTGTGTGTGTGTAACCTGGGCTTGTTGCACCTGAATGTGCCTCCCTCAGAGTCCCTCTGCACCTGAAGATCTGCACCCCCCACACACACACAACCCTCACCCCACCAGCTGAATCCCAGGTGAGCCTTACCTACGGATCCTCATCACGCCCTCCTGTTCCCCCGTTCGCCATCCAGGTAGAGTCCGAGGAGACTGTCCTCTATTCAAGGTGTCACAACCTTTACCCCCGCATTAACCTCTGTCCTCCAAATGGATGCTATCTGACCTCTAAGACTCAACGAGGCCCGCAACAATACAAACACTCACACTCTTGTCACTATTACTTAGGCAACTAAATTGTACTGTAGGTTGACAGCACATACAGTGGGGAGAACAAGTATTTGATACACTGCCGATTTTGAAGGTTTTCCTACTTACAAAGCATGTAGAGGTCTGTAATTTTTATCATAGGTACAGTTCAACTGTGAGAGACGGAATCTAAAACAAAAATCCAGAAAATCACATTGTATGATTTTTAAGTAATTAATTTGCATTTTATTGCATGACATAAGTATTTGATCACCTACCAACCAGTAAGAATTCCGGCTCTCACAGACCTGTTAGTTTTTCTTTAAGAATCCCTCCTGTTCTCCACTCATTACCTGTATTAACTGCACCTGTTTGAACTTGTTACCTTTATAAAAGACACCTGTCCACACACTCAATCAAACAGACTCCAACCTCTCCACGATGGCCTCCGCAATAAAATGCAAATTAATTACTTAAAAATCATACAATGTGATTTTCTGGATTTTTGTTTTAGATTCCGTCTCAATTCTATGGCAACAGCTCTGGTGGACATTCCTGCAGTCAGCATGACAATTGCACGCTCTGTGAAAATGTGTTGTGTGATTAAACTGCACATTTTAGAGTGGCCTTTTATTGTCCCCAGCACAAGGTTAATCTGTGTAATGATCATGCTCTTTTGTCAGCTTCTTGATATGCCACACCTGTCAAGTTGATGGATTATCTTGGCAAAGGAGAAATGCTCACTCTAACAGCATAACAGCATCTAACATCTGTAAACGAATTTGTGCACAACATTTTTTACATGTTTTTTTTGTGTGGATGGAAAATTTCTCGGATATTTTATTTCAGCTCATGAAACGTTGGACAAACAATTTACATGTTGCATTTACATTTCTGTTCTGTGTGTGTGTGTGTCTCTGTCTCTCTCGCTCTCTCTCTCTCGCTCTCTTTTTTATATATAAATGTATTATAATAATGTTTTGGACATAAAATTAAAAGTAAATTTAAAAAATCATCTGAAAGTGATATTAATTTTAGATAATCTGTTACCAATTATTCCCACGCATAAATAGAGGCATATGTGATCGTATCCCAATGTAATGAAGGTTTGAAATGATTCTGTTTTTGTCAAATACTGTATCTGTTTGAGCTTCTTGTGGTCAATTTTCAGTGTACAAATGATGTATAACTATGTTCAACTACGTTCAAGAAAAAATCGAATCGCGGCTGAATGTAATTTGGAACCCCTGGTTTATAGCATTTATTCGTTTTTTTGTGTTCAGTGCATTCACCTTTATGAGTGTATGTGTATACATTTCAGAGTATATTTACTTTGCATTGTAAAGATTTACAAACACGTGTTAATAAAATGGTATGCAAATATGCTACAGGCCTTGTCTGAATTTTGTGATTTTTTTTTATCCCTGAGAATTTATCCTTTAGCATGTAAACAACCTAATAACGTCATGGTCTTCTCAGATACATTTTTAAGGAACACAGAACTAGCATACAAGTAAAGATAATGTTTATTGAAAAAGTTGCCAGCTAACTACATCAGAAATTCCACAACCATTTTCATGATTCTTTGCTCCCTTCTGATTTGCCAGAAATCGTCCCTATTTCCGGTTTGTGATCCAAACACTTCTCTGTTCTGAGCCGAAACAACTGTAGCTAGACGGATCGATAGACAACAACCATCATGGGTGAAAAGGCAGAACTCACGGATAAATTCAGCTCATTCACAATGACTCAATTAAACGAGTTGCTTGAAGACGATGAAAAACTAAATGATATTGTCAAAGAAATGGACGAGGTAAGTTCCCATTGTGTTTCGCTAGCGTTAGCTATCCCTAGTAACGCTAACCAGAATCAAAACATCTAGCTAGCTGTGCACTTATGTATGTCGTCAGGCAGACCTGGCTTCATTCATAAATTCCTTCTGAATGCATTGAGCAAGCTCATCAACATCCACCTCTTTGCAGCACAAAGACATCAAGACACACTCACATTTACAAAGAAGCGTGCTCCTTGTACTGTACTCAACATTTGGCACAATATTTCTATTGTCGAATCACTTTCGACAATAACCCTGTTTGTGTACATATAGCAGGTCACAAATGGTATTGCGGCATTGTCATTAAGGCACAAATGCAATCTGATGCCCACTTTTACAGAAGTAATGGACCCACCCGCGTTTAGGAACTGAACAGATTTGAGGGGACCTGGTCCCTGATCTGTCTTATGGTACCTAGTAGTGGTGGTATTTGATCCTATTATATGCTAAGGGAACACACAAGACAACCGGCCATCAGCTCTCTGGAAGGTGCGACATCTGTGAAAAGTTGGGAGAGGTTTTCCTATTGAGTAACCTAGGTGGAGCACACCTCTTTAGTCATCATTTTTGACACATTTAGCACACAGAGCACAGCAGGTTCATACGCAGATATGTTACGAATATAAACACCTAGGGCTGGGCTGTATACCGGTATTGATGCACGGATCGGTTTGGGTTTTTACTTGACCCTCAATACCGGTATTTGAATGTTTGGTTTGTTAAATGTGAAAAGCAGTGTGTAACGTCCATTTTTATAGTTTACTTCGCTACTTGAGCCATCTATCTCCACTCTCTATGCCGCTTTCCCACACGGACCTAGCCACGCCCCCCTGTCACTCAAGGAGCGCATTTGATGTTCCTCAACCACCGGACACTTGCATTCAGTCTGCATGGTCAATGCAGCATATGCAACACTGTTGATGACAACGATGCGGTTGTCACGTTGCTTCTTAATATAAATACACTAGCATTCTATAATTACACTGTTATCTTGTGTTTCTTACATCTGCAAACAGCTAGTTTGTCTTTTGTTAGAAAGTTGTTCCTAAATCTTGTTAGCCGCTAATGCTAATCGCCAGCTAGCTATTAAATGTACTGAGTCAGAGCAAGCGTAATTAGCTATACAGCATGATAATACCAGTGCTGGTGTAGACCTAAATCAGCAAGTTGTTTTTGCAACAGTGTCTTCTAAATTAGAGGCAAACGCAAAGCAAGAATATGTTAGCTACATAAAGTAGCTAAGAGAACACATTCAATGTAGCCCCCCCCTTTTGTGCAAAAGAGCAGAAAAGTAAATAAATAAAAACAGTATGGGGATGAGGTAGGTAAATTGGGTGGGCTATTTACAGATGGACTATGTTTACCCCACCGATATACACACATTAGGTTGGAGAAGCTGGAGCAGAGGACGGATGTCAGTGTTTTCAAAAACTGTGTACAGCATTCTGCCACGATGTTGTTCATCATCTCTCCATCCCTAGCTAGCCTTGTGTAGTGTAGGTTTTGGGAAATCTGTCTTCTGGCTTCTTCATCTTCTGTATTTGTATATCCAGTAGACATGTACAGTACCAGTCAACCTTGGACACACCAACTCAATCAAGGGTTTTTCTTTATTTTCTACATTGTAGAATAATAGTGAAGACATCAAAACTATGAAATAACACATATGGCAGCACATATTAACCAAAAAAGTGTTAAACAAATCCAAATGTATTTTATATTATTCAAAGTAGCCACCCTTTACCTTGATGACAGCTTTGTGTAACAGTATAGACTTTACGTCCGTCCCCTCTCCCCGACCTGGGCGCGAACCAGGGACGCTCTGCGCACGTCAACAGTCACCCTCGAAGCATCGTTACCCATCGCTCCACAAAAGCCGTGGCCCTTGCAGAGCAAGGGGAACCACCACTTCAAGGTCTCAGAGCAAGTGACGTCACCGATTGAAACGCCACTAGCGCGCACCACTGCTAACTAGCTAGCCATTTCACATCGGCTACACTTGCACATTCTTGGCATTCTCTCAACCAGCTTCCTGAGGAATGCTTTTACAACCGTCTTAAAGGAGTTCCCACATATGCTGAGCACTTGATGACTGCTTTTCCTTCACCATCTTCTGTATCTACCTTGTCACAACGCAATTGATTGGCTCAAATGCATTAAGAAGGAAAGAAATTGCACAAATGAACATTTAAGGCACACCTGTTAATTGAAATGCATTCCACGTGACTACTTCATGAAGCTGGTTGAGAGAATCCCAAGAGTGTGCAAAGCTGTCATCAAGGCAAAGGGTGGCTACTTTTGAAGAATCTCAAATATAAAATATATTTTGATTTGTTTAACACTTTTTTTGGTTAATACATGATTTAATGTGTTATTTCATTGTTTTAATGTCTTCACTATTATTCTACAATGAAGAAAATAGTACAAATAAAGAAAAAAACGGAAACGATTAGGTGTGTCCAAACTTTTGACCGGTACTGTATGTGGCTGAATCAAGACTCCCCACCATGACACTGGTGGAAGATGCTAGTCCTTACCCACCAATGTTGAAATAGATTTACACAAACAACCTGTGAGCAGAGATGCAAATCTGTGGTTGTGGCTGCCTCTACGGCTGGAAGGCTGTCTAGTGCCTGCTACTCTGGCTTGATGCCAGCAAGGCACCATACTATCCCAACCATGTTATTTATGATTTAATTATAGCTTAGTTCATTAGTACTGATATCTTTACAATCCCCTTCACCAAAAACCTACACGCAGATTATAAATCCCTGTAATAGACACACGAGTCGTAGGCTACTATATCTGCATTGTATCGCTGCAGAAAGCAGAGCTCTGATCGCTCTGAGGGCAGTGAAATCAATACAGGACATACACAGTTTAAACACCGTCACTGATAGCCTGCTGAACTCTATAGTGAGCCGGTGCAGGGCTGGGGCCAAGCAAGGCTAAAACACAGCACTCAATAAAGGTATGGAGTAATCAGTGTCCTCCATAAGAATAGACTCATATTTAACCTCCAGCGGTTAGGCTCTAAGCTGACTTGTCCCTGACCTATAGGTCTACATACCACGGCGTGGAGGTCTGGGTGGGTCGATCTCTCTCTGTCTGCATGTATTGTGTTTAGTGCTACTGACCCCACCTTCCCTCTTGTCTCCTTATCTCCCTTTTACCTCTCTCCCTGTGTGTACGGTGTGTGTGTCTATGTCACTGTGTGTGTTATAGATGCGTGAGGTGCAGCAGGTGAAGGAGCTGACCCTAGGCAGTAACATCAGCCTGGCTGAACAGAACCTCCAGCTGCAGCCGAGACTGGACCTGCAGAAGAACCAGCTCACCGCACGCTACCGCCACCTACAGGAGCTCTACGACAACTACCAGCTACGCAAGTCCACACTTGGTAAGAGCCCTAAGCACGCTACCCAAGCAAGTCCACACTCTGTAAGAGCCCTAGCTAGTCCACAATTGGTAAGAGCTTTAGCTAGTGCACACTAGATAAGAACGCTAGCAAGTCCACATTCGATAAGAGCCCTAGCTAGTCCACATTACTAAGTCCACAGCGTGTACCAGTCTCTGTCTCTACATCTCAATCTGTGCACTCTTGCTCTCTGAAAGACTAGTCTTTCTCTCTCTGTGTCTGTGTTGGTAGCTGACTGTTTTCTACCAGCTACATGTCTGTCTGGTCTAGCCAGTTCAGTCAGTTGTCGTTCCAAGATACTGATCCTCTGTCATTCGGGTTGTCACAACATGGCCACGATAGAAAGGAGGGAAGCACACAGACTTTCTAAAATGGCTGTGACGATAGCAGTATCGCAGCGTTTTTTTCTTTCTTCCCCCATGTCAAAAATTCAAACACGAAGCAGGCCAAACTCTTTGGTCTTTTAAAAACCTGCTGTATGTAAAATATTGTGTGATTTTTTTTTTTTTTTTTTATAGTTTGGGAAATAAATAAATGTGACTCTGGATGACAACATAATGATGTTTGTTTCCAACATTAGGGCTGTTTTCCTAAAGAAGCTAAATCCGCTTCATGTTTTATCTTCTTTCCACAGTACTAACAAGCATCGTCCCGGCCCTACTTTCTAACCACAGTTTCCACCAGCAAACTAAGCCCTAACATTAACCCCTAAATCAACAACAGATCAGTGCTTGATCTTCAATACATTTTCTTTGTCCTTTCTAGCATGGCCATCTAGTGATCACTGTGTCAGTCAGCTGTTACCTGATACCCCTGGCTTTCCTGTACTCAATGCTGCTTTGCGTCCTTTGAATGGCCCTGCCAGCCAGCTACTGTAGTCCCGTCACATTCCAGCCCTGCCCCAGAAATCAGGTCACGACTTAGATTCAGGACAGTGATTCACTGTGTGGTGATCAGTGTTTGTTTTAGTGTTTTCTAACTGTTTCTCTCTCTCAGACCCTGGTACAGAGAACAGTTGTCTGGACATTCTGCTGGCTCTGCTGCAAGCTGAGGGAGCCAAGATAGAGGAAGAGACTGAGGTGAGACACACACAATAATACACTCACAATTACACTTATGCTACAATACACTCTCACAACTACACACGAACACAGATCAATACAGTCATGTACACACTCGGGGGTGAAAGTAGAATTCATTTCTTCCCGGTACAAAATCTCCTATATTTGCACGTGCACCAACATTTTTTTTTATGGGTCTAATCATAGAATTATGTATTTTATTTCATTTTTATTTAACCAGGTAGGCCAGTTGAGAACAAGTTCTCATTTACAACTGTGCCCTGGCCAAGATGAAGCAAAGCAGTGCGACACAAACAACAGTTACACATGGAATAAACAAACGTACAGTCAATAACACAATAGAAATATACAGTGTGTGCAAATGAAGTAAGGAGGTAAGGCAATAAATAGGTCAATAGTGGCAAACTAATTACAATTTAGCTATTGACACTGGAGTGATAGATGTGGGATGAGGATGCGCAAGTAGAAGTACTGGTGTGCAAAAGAGCAGAAAAACTAAAACAAATATGGGGATGAGGTAGGTAGTTGGTTGGGCTATTTACATATCGGCTGTGTACAGCTGCAGCGATCGGTAAGCTGCTCTGACAGTTTACCGATCTGATATAAAATCCATATTAATTCAATAGGATCTCTGTGGGCCTTGTCATTTCACTTTTAAAATGTATGACCTTTTATTGGGGCATAAACACAACCAGTCGTGGTTCTGTATCTGATTGTCAAACCATCACTTCAAAAGGGCTTTACTAGGCTACATGCACGTTCACACATTCCATTCTCCAAACAGTGGTGAATGGAACAAGACATGTTAAACAAAACACCAAAAAGTATAATGACATTTGGCGATTGTCCCTTCAGTCCGTGCATCGGCCACTCCTCTCTGCCTTGGCAAAATGTCAGTGTTTTCATTTAACCACTTTGGATTTTGGAGTGTAGGCTATACCACTTGTTTTCAAATCCATTTGCATTGTCCATGCCTCAGACATGCGGTAATGATAAAAAGGAGTGTAATAGCCTACAGTTTTCTTGACATTTTGTTTTAATTATTGTGATAGGTTCATGTTTTACCAGTATGGCATACCCTCACTATTTATTTTGCCCGGGATACCGTACAGCCTTATTTTCACCCCTGCGACACGTACAATAATACTCACTCCAAGGTATTTTGTGTTGACGTGTGTTTGCTTGTGCCGTCCCTGTGTAGAACATGGCAGACTCGTTCCTGGATGGAGAGCTGCCTCTCGACTGCTTTATCGACGACTACCAGCAGAGGCGCCATCTCGCTCACCTGCGCCGCGTCAAGATTGACAAACTCCGAGAGCTGGCGCTGAAGGGTCTCACTCGGCCCCCCCAGATTCCCTCCCAGCCCAGCCGACCCCAGGACCTCCCCTCTACCAATGGGGCCCCCTCCCCCCGAGCTGCCTCTTCTACCTCCCCTCAGCACAGCGGCCTACCCTATCCAGTCACCCCCTATCCCCCAATGCCTTTCCCCAGCTGCCCTTACATGCCCCAGCAACAGCCCATCTCCCCCTCTCCACACCTGCCCCCCAGGACTGGCTTCATCATGCAGTGAGGCAGTGTAAGTCTCCATAGAAACACCATGGATGACCTTCCCTACCTTTTGACCTGTGGCACACTGAAGGGTTGGTGACCTAACCAATTACAGCCCCTCTGTCAGTAACACTGAGGGAAATGTCCTCTGACCAGCTTCTCAGAGGCTCTCCGCTCTCACAGACGGACTCTATCCAGTGACTACAGCCTGGACGGTACATTAGGGGTTGGTTCTCTTAGTTTTATTCCAAGACTAACTTTGATTTAATCTTCTGAACACATAGCTAAACCTAACCATCTGTCTGACTGGTAGATATGCTATCAGCTATGGTAACTTGCAGTATAGATGTTTTTGTAAGCCAAAGGGCCCTCTGAAGGGTGTGCGCGCAGAGGTTGGTATCATAGTTAGCTCAAAAGTAGTCCTGGTCCATCAATGAACAGAACTATACAAATAGTATATTTTCATTTATATTCAAAATGTACTGCATGGCATCGTAAAGATTTTAAAATCAACTAATCGAGGAGTCTTGCTTGTAGGTTCTTTCCAGCTGGTTGGGAGGATGTGAGTCCAGGTGCGAAAAGGTCATAGAAGACTAGGAATGTACCGTGTTCTTAAGGAGATAAACATTTGGGGTGGATATGAATCTTAGAACACACTTGGTTAGTTTAATGGTTTTGTATACTGGTGTAAGTGAGAGTTCTCTCAACTGGAATTGATAATTGTATCATTTTTAGAGCAATAACCATGCAGCTGAAGTTGATGTCAGTTTGTCCAGGGTAGGGAGTGTTTGTATGCCAAATGGGCTGGGTGCTCTCCAGCCAGGCTATAGCACTCTTGGACTAGTATCAGTGATTGATCCTATGCACTACACCTAGCTGTAATCTGTACAGTGGGTTCTCAGTTGCACTAACAGAACAGCTCACCTCAAGTAGGGAAAGCATATAGGGGTTCAAATATGAACTATTTAAAGGTATTTTTAAAAGCCCCCCCCCCCAGTATGGTACCAGTTTTATACGCAATTAGGAACTAATGTAATGCTAGCAGACTGGTTGACATGCTCACTTTCCATAATAATCAATAAAATGGTTATAATTGATACTGTGTGCTCTGCCTAATGTCCCAGTGGTCTGTTCGTTGCCACCTACTAGACACCAAACATTAAGAACAGATGGTACAAAGGAGAATAGACCAAAGAACTTTTATTAAAATTGACAGTAAAACATTGGTCAGTAAGTAGGTCAGGGTTTAGTACTCCTCTCCTTCCTCAGCCTCTCCCTCCACCGAATCCACTCCCACTTCCTCGTAGTCCTTCTCCAGGGCAGCCAGATCTTCTCTGGCCTCAGAGAACTCCCCCTCCTCCATACCCTCTCCCACATACCAGTGCACAAAGGCACGCTTGGCGTACATCAGATCAAACTTGTGGTCGAGCCGAGCCCAGGCCTCAGCGATGGCTGTGGTGTTGCTCAACATGCAAACGGCTCTCTGGACCTTGGCAAGATCTCCACCTGGCACCACCGTGGGTGGCTGGTAGTTGATGCCTACCTACAGGGCACAAGAACAAAACAAAAAAGTATAATAATCTGACTAACCAATTGTACTTGAAAAGGTTTAGGAAGATAGATCACTGAATGAATAAACCCATTATATGTTTACCTTGAAGCCGGTGGGGCACCAGTCAACAAACTGGATAGTGCGTTTGGTCTTGATGGTGGCGATGGCAGCATTGACATCCTTAGGCACCACATCCCCACGATACAGCATGCAGCAGGCCATGTACTTGCCATGGCGAGGGTCACACTTCACCATCTGGTTGGCTGGCTCGAAGCAAGCATTGGTGATCTCTGCCACAGAAAGCATCTCGTGGTAGGCCTTCTCAGCAGAGATGATGGGTGCGTAGGTGACCAGGGGGAAGTGGATACGGGGGTATGGCACCAGGTTGGTCTGGAACTCAGTCAGGTCCACATTGAGGGCTCCATCGAAACGCAGAGAAGCTGTGATTGAGGAGACGATCTGGCCAATGAGCCTGTTGAGGTTAGTATAAGTGGGGCGCTCAATGTCCAGGTTCCGACTGCAAATGTCATAAATGGCCTCGTTGTCGACCATGAAGGCACAGTCTGAGTGTTCCAGGGTGGTGTGGGTGGTCAGGATAGAGTTGTAGGGCTCCACCACTGCTGTGGACACCTGAACACATACACAAGAGGTAGACCTGTCATCTGGTGTCACGGTTTGATAATCAACATCTCCATATAGAAGAAAAGTATTGAGTACAGGACAATTAAGTCCAATACGATTTTGCCAATGTAGAAATCTACCAAATATTAATGTGAGCAAGTAAATTAAACCACTGCCATACCTGAGGTGAAGGGTAAATGGCAAATTCCAGTTTGGATTTTTTGCCATAGTCCACTGAAAGTCTCTCCATGAGCAGAGAGGCAAAACCGGAGCCGGTTCCACCACCAAAGCTGTGGAAGATCAGGAAGCCCTGAAGCCCAGTGCACTGGTCCGACTGGGGTGAGAAACAGACAGGCCGCACAGGTTTAACAACCGCCGCAGGTTGATTTGCCATTTGTGGCTAAGAAGGCTTTGTGGCAGGTGGTCAGGGCTCCACAGTGCATGCACATCACTAGCATTTGCAAATTCATACTTTTCAAAATCATATGGTTTGGTTTCAATACTTAAAACCAATTTGAAGGTCCAGGTAGTCACAAAAAGAGATGGGTGTTAGTTAAATTATGATTTTAATGAATGGAGCAGTTGTTTTGTGTAAGTGGAGCAGATTTTAGCAGTGGTAGAAAGGGATATGGAGTACTGGTTAAGGCCATTTTCAAATCCCGCTCATTTCTCACACTTGACAGGCACAAACATGGCCTTGAGTAGCACTACCACGGTAACCTACCGCCCTTAAAGGGTCAGGTGCAATTAGTCTCATCTGTGATATTTTGGTTAAGAGAGTCTTATTAGTAATACAATGTATTGTTGTAGAAACATCAAAGCATGCTCATCTTTTCAGAAGTACACAGCCGCTGTCACGGCTTTTGAGAGTCATGTTGGCTTGCAGTGATGACCCAAAAATGTATGCATTCAGTTGTACAATTCACTAGGTACCCCCCTTACCCTGTCCTTTCCTTGTTTTTAAATCTGAAAGAGAGAAGCGCTACACCTGGTGGAGAGAGGCTATACGACACAGAATGAGTTGCAATTATGCGTGCTGTACGTTACGTCATGACACGTCATATTTTAACGTACAGCGTCAGAGGGGTCTGTTTTTTCCCCCTCATCTTTTCTCCAATACTATCGGGTCATCTCAATCAAGGCTTGAATAGAAAAGTAGTTCCCGCCCAATATTGATGCCAACAGTCCCACTAGTTCTCACTGCAGCCTCGGTTTGAATTCCACGGTTGCGCAAATATGCACGGAATGTGATTAGTCAACAGTACATTTCTCAACTTGAGCGCACACGTTCTCCTCGTAAAATTGGTAATCATTAGGGCCATGCAATACAACAAGCTAACGTTAGTCTAACTATTTGTTCCCCCCCAAAAAATAAAATGCTGCTACGCAGCTCTAGTAGCTAGCTTACACAACTAGGAATTGAAAGCAGACGGCTTCAGTTCAGGGTAACAAAAAGACAACGTTACTAACCAGCTTGCGAACTCGGTCCAGCACCAGGTCGACGATCTCCTTGCCAATGGTGTAGTGGCCTCGGGCGAAGTTGTTGGCGGCATCCTCTTTACCGGTGATGAGCTGCTCCGGGTGGAACAACTGACGGTAAGTCCCGGTGCGAACCTCATCTATGAAAACAGTTCAGGCGCGATTTCTTAAACGGGCCTTTTTTATACAAGTTACATTCGCTTATCTAACGTCACATAGATTAACATCTGAATACCAACTTTATTTTCGTCCTTTACCAACAACAGTTGGTTCGAGATCCACAAACACAGCACGGGGGACATGTTTTCCCGCCCCGGTCTCGCTGAAGAAGGTGTTGCATGAGTCATCCCCTCCGCCGATGGTTTTGTTACTGGGCATCTGCCCATCGGGCTGGATCCCATGTTCCAAGCAGTACAGTTCCCAGCAGGCATTCCCGATCTGAACACCGGCCTGACCAACGTGGATAGAGATGCACTCACGCTGTGGGTAGAAATGAAATCATTATATTGACTGGCTAATTAATGTTAGCTAAAGCAAGGGAATTCAGCTAACGTTAGCGAGACCAAAATGAGTTCGTCCGTTGAGCTAGCCACTAAAGTTACTCTCGACATAAAACGTACCATTTCGATTCTAGAAAGTATGACCTGCAGTTATTATTGCTTGCTAAGAAACGTCGGTCTTGACTATATAATTTCAAACGGTCAACTGCCCAATTGTTTCGAAAATATACGTCGATTCACAATGATATATATATACCCCAGAATGAGCCCCGCCTTTGTTTCAACCCGATTGGTTGCGTCTGTCTCTCTGTCTGTGTGACGTGCTCCGTTCACATCATGCAACGTATGAAGCATTTCGTTACGCCTAACGTCTTCACCGAGCCCCGCGAATGAACAGACAAAACATATTCCGCGTTCAGAACAACTGGGAACTCTGAAATAAACGAGCTCCGACTGGGAAAAATCGATTTGAACGGTCTTCCAACTCGGACACTCGTGCCGCGTGAACTCGGAAAAATACGACGTCAGTGATCTTCAGGTTGGAAATAGTTGGAATTCCGAGTTGGATGACCCTTCAAATCCAATTCCCATGTAGGAGCTTGCTTTTTTTTCGAATTCCCCAGTTGTTTTGAACGCGGCATGAATATATTTCAACGCAAAATGGAGGAGTCTCTTGTCAGAGATCGCATTTATTCTGGGTGATTGCAAAATATGATCCTGTCATTCGAGTCAGGATAATTATGTTGCTTCAGGTGATATTACAACATGTTTTGTTTAGTTACGTTTTCCTCAACTTGTTTCTCTAACTTTATTGCAGGTCAAGCTAGCGCTGCAGAGCGCTAGTTTATGCTTCATCTGAAAATGTGGCTCTGTACAGAGGTTGTGGCGCAATTGCAGAGGCCAAATCGCCTTGCTCCTCCCATATTTTGCATTTTATAACAATGCGATGGCTCTGTTTTGCACTGCATTGACATGATTGGTTGACAACACATGGAGAACTGTAAAGCAAGGCTTTCAGAACAATGTCACAAACAAAAATCACATTTATGGTACCTCATGTAGGAATTTCAAAGACGCGAAAATGAGTTGAACTAACTGGGAAGAGATCGGGGAGGTAAATGCTGTAAAGAGGTCAATGGAATGCAAGGACGCTGGATTGGCGCACATTCAACCAATCTGATCTAGGAAAGTGGATTTTTGTCAAATCCATAATTATTTATGGATTTTAACAGTCCCAGAATGTGATCCGAAAATCCGAAATGGATATATTTGGCTGGTTTCGTTGCATAACATTTGGAAGCTGTCCCTTTTCAGGTTAAGAAATGTGACTGCGAAATGCTAACTCCCATTCGTATAAGCTGGTAGCATAGCTAGCATATAGAAATCGGTGGTCAAAGTAGTTTTTAACTGTAATGCAGTTGATTGATGACGTCAACATGTATTGGGGTTGACATCCATACAAGCATTATTCTCCAATGTATACCTCAACAGAGTGAAATACACATAAACAAAAGCCTAAATGTAGGCACATTTTGCTGGGGGGCAATTGGGGGATTTTACATTTGAATTCAATAGCTCCTTGGTCATGTGACCTACGGACTTCAAACAAGGTTCAGAATGTACACTCAGTGGGCCTACACATTGCACACCCTTTAGCTTGTCCATTTTCATCTCACACAATTTTACATGAATTTTGTATACATTCTAATTTCAATAGGTCACTCACACACCTATTCACTTGAGCCTTTTCCCTGGGGCCTTCCTGACCTCCAGGCAGGCCCCCATTGACCTGGTGACCTCTGACTCCTGGCCTCTAGGCCTACACTCCCTGCCCACCTGCCGGCCCTCTCCCTGGGCCTGAGAGTCTATAGCTTACTCCCTGGAATTACTAAGACGTCTATAGGAGCGGGAATTTGAAACAGGCTCTGTGAATCTGGTAACCCGAAACAGGCTCTGTGCTCCTGGTGACCCGTCTGCTTTTTTCTGCTCACAGTCTAAGCTTTCTCACAGCTGCTCCAGGGCCTCTTGGGTTGAGGAGTCATTCTCTTCAAAACCTAATCGCAAACAAATAAAAAGATTAAAACAAATAAACATGATGTTCCAACACAATTGGGGGAGGGGGTTGGGCTTCATGTCAGGGAAGCAGCCTCAAAGTCTACCCTCTCCAACTTACCAGACTGACTGAGTTCTGAACAACCCTCGCTGTTCTCTGATCCTGCGTCCAAGTATTATTGGGGCTCTTTCTGGTGGCTCTGTCTTGACTCTGTAGTGCATTTTTTCAGTTCTTTCTCAGGCTTGCCTGAAAAACACAAAAAGATGGCACATACATAACGGTAACAACAAATTCACATATTAGCAAGTAACGACAATACAGCGTTCCCCTTGCTTTACGAAAGCAGCCAATCTACCGTCACCAATTTACCGGACTGAGTGAGTTCTGAACAACACTCGCTGATCCTGCCTTCTAGAGTCTTCATCTGTATCTAAGTCGATCTGATCCAAAGACTTGCTTTAGTATGCATGTGGTCCCTTTTCTATTGCTTGCTATCAGCAATTTGCTAACTTTGGCAAGCTGCATGGTGTTCTCAGATAGCCTATAATATTCATGGGGGACACGAATATCATGACCCATAAACTTAGCGACTGGGTCCATTTTGTGATCTCGTGAATTCATCATCTGTTTTCTACGTTTAGTTGACCTGAGGCACTCGGGATATTCCACTCCGCAGACAGAGATAAATTGCCGTAGGAAGTCAGATCCCCTGATGGGTGTGTTGGACGACAGTCTGGCAAAGAGGGTTTTCTTTGGGAACTCCCACCTGGCTCCTATGTAGTATGAGCATGTCAATAGAGGATGCTGTACGGTCTGTGAGAAGAACAGGAACTTTTTGTTGTTGTATTGCATCATCTTCCACACCCCTGAGATGAGTATGACGTTTATTTTCATCTTCTGGAAGGGGAATGAAGTCATCTTTGTTCCACTTTGCTCGTTTAAGAGTATTACGTACACCTCTTGATACAGACGTGTTTCAGCTTGTCTCCAGTAACTCAATGAATTTGAAAAAATATTATAGTGTATACTATGGTAGGAATACTATAGTATTCGCTGTATTGTTTTTGCTGACTTTACTGTAGTATACTGCAGTATTTACAGTTTACTATAGTATACAGTAAATGCTGCAGCAAAAAAAGACGAGTATATACTATAGTAATCACTATCGTGTTTTGCTGACTGTAGTATTTACCAAAGTGTTTACATTTTATTATCTTTGACATAGAAGTGGGGGAGGGAGGGGTGGGTTTCTCCTTGAGGAAAACTACTGAAGAAATACTCAAAGAGCACATTTGAACAACTTCCATAACTGTAGAAAACACTAAGTATTTAATTTGCATATACCCTGCCCATTCCCCTCCCCTGAAGCGCTGAATTCTCCGTTCAGAACACAGTCCTATTCTTGCCATTCAAAGAGCTGTCATACGCATCCAACAAATTGTTCTGCACTGCACCACTCTATAGCCATCCAGCTAATTACAAGCAACTTGCTAAACTAAAAGACAAGACCTTACCTTATCTCTTCTGAGATGTTGACATAGTAGCTCAGCCAAGATAATAGCATGAAGTAAACACTGCACCGGTTTCCTACCTGCATCTCCAACCCGAATCACCGAGGTAAAGACAGATTCAGGTTGGATATTCAAGGATATTCCCCTGTAGTTTTCCTTACGCAGTTAGGGACCGTCAACATAGTGACAAATCAAAGTTTTCTCATTGCAATAGCTCTTTAACCATTACTCCTACAACTTTCAAAACTGCTTCTAGCTAACCCGATGGCATAGACACACATTGCACACACTTTTTTTGTGTCGATTTACATCTCGCCCTTTTAAAATGATTTATTTACATTTTCAAATTTCAATAGCTCTTTGGTCATGTGCCCTACTGACTTCAAACAAGGTTCAGAATGTACACTCGGTGGGCCTACACATTGCACACACTTTAGTTTGTCCATTTTCATCTCACACGTTTTTACATTAATATTTAAAAATGTCAATAGCTCCTAGGTCATGTGACCTACTGACTTCAAACAAGGTTCCGAATGTACACGGACTGGCTGAGACGGGCGCCGCGAGGCCTCCAGTGCGGTAACGCGACCAATCCCAGAGAAGTTGGCGGGAGCCCCGGGGAGAGTTCTCTTTTCTTTGTGAAGGGCAGGGCGGCCTGGAATGGGTTCACCCCGAGAGTAAGGCCCAAGCCATTGAAAACATTGCGGTTTTGGCGTCGTCCGGTGATCTCTCACTGGCCCTTGAAAATCCGAGGGAGTAGGTGTAAATCTCACACCGGGCTGTACCGATATCCACAGCAGGTCTCCAAGGTGAACAGCCTCTGGCATGTTATAACAATGTAGGTAAGGGAAGTTGGCAAAAATGATCCGTAACTTCGGGATAAGGATTGGATCTAAGGGCTGGGTCGGGCTCGGGTGCGAAGTGGGGCTGGGCTTGATCTGCGGCTGGGGGAACAGTTGCTCCATCGCCCTCCTCTTGCCACCATTGGAAATTTGTTGTGCAGCCCATCTTGCTGTCTCTCCTCTGTGTTCTCACAAGGGGCTGCGTGCGGGGGTTGGTCAGGGTGGTGTCCGCTGGCGGACCGGTGAGGGGTTGGGTCCTGCAATTGGTAGCGGCAACTCTGGAGATGCGCCGGGCCCTTCTCGCGGATGTGCCCAGCTACGGCACTCGCTGGCCCCACACATTTTAGGGGGGAGGTCTCCTCTACGCTCACTAGACTTGAGGCGGAGACTAAACCCATTGGCCCCGCAGTGACAGGGCATTGCATGGATCTGGCTCATGCCCTACGAAGTGGGGAGAGGTATCTCCAGCTTGTCTGGGGTGGGAGGCCTACATCTGATGTGGGTAGTACCATCCACTCCCATGGATTTGCTGCGGAACCATAAAACGAACGGAAGAAGCCTGGGTTCCCACTGGGCACGGATCACTGAATGTCAACTTGATGAAATTGAAAGGAGTGTACCCACCTGTCGATTGGTATTTGGTTCTCAAGCCTATAAGTATTGCGCTGGAACTTGATGTCGATTGGGTGTAAAAACCCAGTTAACGTCCGCAGAAGGTTAGTAGCGGAAACTGATGTCCAGTTTGTAAGACAGAACAGCTTCTGATGATAACACCGGGCGTGACTCAAATGGATGTCAATTTGATGATATCTGACTGTAGCATGCTACCCATCGCGGTCGCACTCAAACCACCTTCGGGGTGGCTGTGACCCCCTCATGTCAACGTGAGGAAATTTGATGAAGATGGGGGTAGACGGCGGGACATAATTAAGAGTCTCTTGAGGTAGCCAAATGCTTCATCATCTAATTAGTGACGCGCATGAATGGATGAACGAGATTCCCACTGTCCCTACCTACTACAGTGGGGCAAAAAATTATTTAGTCAGCCACCAATTGTGCAAGTTCTCTCACTTAAAAAGATGAGAGAGGCCTGTAATTTTCATCATAGGTACACTTCAACTATGACAGACAAAATGGGGGAAAAAATCCAGAAAATCACATTGTAGGATTTTTAATGAATTTATTTGCAAATTATGGATGGTGGAAAATAAGTATTTGGTCACCTACAAACAAGCAAGATTTCTGGCTCTCACAGACCTGTAACTTCTTCTTTAAGAAGCTCCTCTGTCCTCCACTCGTTACCTGTATTAATGGCACCTGTTTGAACTTGTTATCAGTATAAAAGACACCTGTTCACAATCTCAAACAGTCACACTCCAAACTCCACTATGGCCAAGACCAAAGAGCTGTCAAAGGACACCAGAAACAAAATTGTAGACCTGCACCAGGCTGGGAAGACTGAATCTGCAATAGGTAAGCAGCTTGGTTTGAAGAAATCAACTGTGAGAGCAATTATTAGGAAATGGAAGACATACAAGACCACTGATAATGTCCCTCGATCTGGGGCTCCACGCAAGATCTCACCCTGTGGGGTCAAAATGATCACAAGAACGGTGAGCAAAAATCCCAGAACCACACGGAGGGACCTAATGAATGACCTGCAGAGAGCTGGGACCAAAGTAACAAAGCCTACCATCAGTAACACACTACGCCGCCAGGGACTCAAATCCTGCAGTGCCAGACGTGTCCCCCTGCTTAAGCCAGTACATGTCCAGGCCCGTCTGAAGTTTGCTAGAGAGCATTTGGATGATCCAGAAGAAGATTGGGAGAATGTCATATGTATGGTCATCAGCAAGGGCATTGAAGAGGAAACGTGGCTGGGTCTTTCAGCATGACAATGATCCCAAACACACCGCCCGGGCAACGAAGGAGTGGCTTCGTAAGAAGCATTTCAAGGTCCTGGAGTGGCCTAGCCAGTCTCCAGATCTCAACCCCATAGAAAATCTTTGGAGGGAGTTGAAAGTCCGTGTTGCCCAGCAACAGCCGTAAAACATCACTGCTCTAGAGGAGATCTGCATGGAGGAATGGGCCAAAATACCAGCAACAGTGTGTGAAAACCTTGTGAAGACTTACAGAAAACGTTTGACCTCTGTCATTGCCAACAAAGGGTATATAACAAAGTATTGAGATAAACTTTTGTTGTTGACCAAATACTTATTTTCCACCATAATTTGCAAATAAATTCATTAAAAATCCTACAATGTGATTTTCTGGATTTTTTTCTTCTAATTTTGTCTGTCATAGTTGAAGTGTACCTATGATGAAAATTACAGGCCTCTCTCATCTTTTTGAAGTGGGAGAACTTGCACAATTGGTGGCTGACTAAATACTTTTTTGCCCCATTGTATCTAGCAAAACCACAGCCAAGGGAACGGGCTTGACGGAATCAGCAGGGAAAGAAGACCCTGTTGAGCTTGACTCTAGTCTGACACTGTGAAGAGACATGAGATAGCCTCTTTTGGCAGGCGAGTAGAGCCGTTCGTGACAGGGTTGAGGTGTAGCCGGATGAGTTGCTGCCCCTCTCATGATGCACACCGCATGTTTGTGGGGAACCTGGTGCTAAATCATTTGTAGACGACCTGATTCTGGGTCAGGGTTTCATACGTAGCAGAGCAGCTCACTCGCTGCGATCTATTAAAAGTCAGCCCTCGATCCAAGCTTTTGTCAGGGACAGAAGCGTCTTCCTCCACCATCCTCCTTTTTTACTTACGGGTTACCAGGTGCACGGAGAAGGGCCAGCGGCCAGGGGCCAGCCACAGTGTGAGAGAGCCCAGGCAGGTGTGTAGAAGGCATAAGACATTGACATTGGGCTCTGGATAGGTAGGGGACTAGGTGGTGGTTGCCCATCCTCCCGGGCCCATCCTCTGATGGGACTGGGAGTCAGGTTGGGACTCGCTGTGGAAGTTAAAAGGCCACCAGGTGCACGAGGAGGCATTCCCCAAGGTGAGGGGCACTCAGAGTAGGGGGCAGCACTTGGGCTGTGGAGGTTGGGTTGGGGACTTAGTCTCTGAGCGGATAAAAGCGGGCGGACCAGGTGCACAAAGCTTGTTTCAGGTTAACAGGTGCACAAGGAGGCCTCCATCAAGGCGGGGGGCACTCCGAGTCCAAGCAGGGGTGGCCGTATTTGGGGGCAGCACTCAGGCCATGGAGAACAGAAAATAACAGGCTCTCCGCAGCCAGTAAAAGGCTAGCATGTGATGAAGTTCACACAGATGAGTTGTAAAAGATGAAAAGCTTTTTAGGCATATCTCCAAAATGCAGGTCATTGTTGAGCTTGTGATCTGGTCCTGCTCTTTTTTAAAAAATTTGTTTTATTTTTGTGGTGGAAAACAGTGTGTCGAGCGTAACACGTTAACCCTGTTACCCATAGACAATTGCAATTTCATTTTTTGGGTTAAGCTTGCATTCAATTGCCACTTCCTGTTGCACGCAACACGCTTCCATTCCCCCTGTCACAAGGAATGTATGCATGATTTAATATAAAACCCTGTTATGGGCAACCGTTACTTTATTTGGCACTTATTATAGTATTTATTTTATTGAACCTCTTGAGATGGGAAAATTGTTTTATTTGATTTTTTTATTAATTTGAATGTGTTTGGTGAAGTTTTATTTCTGAATATAAACTGGCAATAATCTACTAGCATACCCTGTTCAAAGGCACTTAAATATTTTGTCTTGCCCATTCACCCTCTGAATTGCGCACACACACAATTCATGTCTCAATTGTCTCCAGGCTTACAAATCCATCTTTAACTTGTCCTGTCCCCTTGATCTACAAGTGACATCAATAAGGGATCCTAGCTTTCACCTGGATTAACCTGGCCAGTCTGTCATGGAAAGAGCAGGTGTCCTTAATGTTTTGTACACAGTGTATTGTTTTCTCTTTATTCAACCTGCATGCCACCCACCCGTCTGGGAACTGTGGGTTATGAGACAACCCCGGCATCACTAACTTGCATGTTCTGCAGCCTTGTAAAGATACGGAGAGGATGACTGAGAGGCAGGTTGGCATTTATTGTCATGAATCTTGCCCTAGAGGCAGTTCTTCAAAGTGGTCACTAGCTGGCACAGGCATAAAGTAATAAAATCTGATTTTAAACCTAACCTTAATCACACTGCTAATCCTTAACTTAAATTAAGACCGTAAAACAAAATGATTTTCCGTAAATGTTTACAATATAGCCAATATCGACTTTGCAGCCGGCATATTTAGAAGTAATCGCGCAGTTCTGCCTCCAGGGCAAGATTCATGACAAATGTCAACCTGTGACAAATGTCAACCTGGCAATGTAAAATCGATAACAAAATTGTTTTGACAATTAACATGCTTTTTTCTTGTTTCAAGTATGTTTTATTATGAAAACTACAATATATTCATGTACAATTAGTTTTTCACCCTGAAAGACATTACATTTTTTTTAAAAGACTACTGGTATTTCAACAGTGTTATTGTAAGAGTTGAAATGTTTAAACAGAGGAAACATCAAAAACAGTACAGCAAAGTGCAGTAGATTCTGAGTATGTTACTTTAACGTCACACTATAACTTCATGGGAGTCTTTTGGAAAGACTGCATGTTTCGGGTGTACTGAGTTACAGCTTCATCAACATTTGCAGAATATTCCTGTGATGCTTTCACCTTTTGTCAGATGGCAACGGCCTAGTCGTCTGCAGACACTCATAAGGAGTTCAAGTAGTTTATTTTCCATTTGCAGGTATTAAAAGTAATACATGCATTGGAATTCCTTGTAGGAGCTCTCTCACATATAGGAAAGTGCATACCAGTGGAGGCAGCTGAGGGGAGCACGGCTCATAATAATGCCTGGAACGGAGAGAATGAAATGGCATCAAACATCTGGAAACCATGTGTTTGAGGTATTTGATACCGTTCCGTTCATTTCACTCCGGCCATTACAACGAGCCTGTCCTCCCCAATTAAGGTCCCACCAACCTCCTGTGGTACATACACATAAACAGTCAAATATATCATAAGAACGTCAATATAAAATGCAGTGGAAAGATTATAAAATAAAAGGTTCAGTTATGTTTTTAAAGAATGATTTAACAGGCAGATAGAACTGGGATAGAAGCTGAACTTTAACCAGTTTTTCAGGTTTTGAATTGCTATCTGGGTTTATGGGACCACTTTGGGCTGAAATGAGGTGTCTGTTTGTTCCCAATTTTATCAGAAATTAGGGTCCTCATCTGAAGGTCTTGTGTCAAGGTCCTCACAATTATAGGAAGGTGTGTGTGTGTGTGTGTGCGTGCGTGCGTGTGTGTGTGCGTGTGTGTGCGTGCGCGTTGACAAAGCATACAAGACAGGTAGCTTGTTAATGCCAACTAATATATTTGCGTTCAGTTGTCTTAACAAAACGTTTGTTTGTTTTCAGGATGCCATCTTCATCCCTGAAACGGTTTTCATCCTGGAGGAGACTGTGTAGGAGGCAGAGGAGGTACATGCAAATCCATGTTATTTCTAAGGCTATTGTTTATTTCAAGTATCTGCAGTGATTCTTGAATATAACTATAGCCTAATAGATGTCTCAATTGTTTTCTACTAACAGGAAAGAACAGTTAGAACAGCATGCCAAACTGACACTTGGGTGCCTGAGTGTTCCTGTGCTGTGGGTGGAGAAGTGGTCCACATCACTAAAGAGCTCGGGCCCAGATAGATTACGCTCACGACCATCAGTATACAACCCCTATACGCCACAGATGGAGCTGACGGAGAGTGAGATCAGTGAAGACCCTAACTCCCTGTATGAACCTGAGAGCTCAGAATCACAATCATCACAGTGCGAGCCAAGATACACTATCGATCACTTTGGGGTACCGGGATGGCGTTCTGAAAATGGGAAAGGAGCATGCCATTCAACAGCCAATTCAAAGATACACCCATTCATAAAGGGAATCAGAGTGGAATAGTTTTTCCGTAGATTTTTTCTTTTTAAAAACCCTTTTCTATGGATGTACAACCTTGTCCCGGTCCTGCTGTTTCAACTCTCTTCCAACCTTTGAATGCTCAGCTATGAAAAGCCAACTGACATTTACTCCTGAGGCGTTGAACTGTTGCACCCTCTATAATGTTGATGTAAAATGGGCTTTTGTAAAAGAATATATATGTAAAAAAAAATATTTGATTGATTGTCTGCTGTGCTTGATGCTGTGTACTAACTGTCTGAGTGCTGGGACATTTTAATAGTATCTGTAATGTATTTTGGTGTGTATTTAATCTGCATCTTAACTTCATAAAGTAGCAATCCGCAGTAGAAACAATAACAACGTGTCTCCCTACTCCTCTTTCGGTAAAAAGCTGAGGGATGGGTCTGGAGAAATGTAAGCTCTGTCAAATGCATAGACAGAGCTATAGATGCAAGGACTGACCATCCATGATATCAAAATTGTAATCCTGTTTCTATGATCTGTTTCCACTACCATCTACCCAGTTCGCTTTGGATAAAGGCGTCTGCTAAATGGCATATATTATTAAAGTCTACTTTGATTAGTGTGCACTGAAAGTAGTTTTATCTTCAAAACAAGTGTATCTGGTTACGCTTGAACCTGTTATAGTGGACAAGCTAACAAATACTATTTTTACATAAGGTGCAGGCATTAGGTCTATGTAGGCATTAGGTCTATGTCTTTAGGCTAGATTTACTAAATTAACTTATTTTATTCAAACGTTTATTCAATGGCTTTGCTTCTGGCTATGCGCGCCTTATGGAAGAAACGACACACGCAGGGATGAGATACCGTACACCTCGTCCAATTCTCTCTTGTACCCATAGGGTAAACTGGCGATAAACTGCCAGCATGTACGCTCTGCAAACAAAAGCATGAGAAAAGTTCGCCTGAATCCGAAACTAAATCACAATGTATTTATAATGAGCACGCCCCATTATTGGTTAGAATGAGATTTCATGAATCATGATACTGTCTGCGATTCGGACTCGGGTCGTTTAATCAAACGTTACAAGTGTTACTAACGCGCCAAACAGCGCTGATGATAAACACCTACCCACTACTGATATTAAACCTTAAACAATTTATAATCAAGCTAAATTTGACAAATTATTTAACTGGTATCTCGGCTGCTGACTGGTCGAGTAACCTATTATTTTGTATTTGTTGTGTTCAAAATTTAAAAAAATTAAAACAAAATATATATATATATTTTTTTTAATGTTGTGTATTTTTAAAATTTTATTTTATTTCTTTATATATAAAAAATACATCTGCAAGGAAGTCCTTGATAAGAATTAGTGGCAAGTCCAAGAAATACATTGCCATCCAGACAGACTGACAGGAGCCTATACCATCTGGACAAGACGAATACCTATGTAAGAAGGCTGTTCATTGACTACAGCTCAGCATTTAACATCATAGTACGCTCCAAACTGTCATTAAGCTCGGGGCCCGGGTGTGTTCTCAGCCCTCTCCTGTACTCCCTGTTCACCCATGACTGCGTGGCCATGCACGCCTCCAACTCAATCATCAAGATTGCAGACGACACTACAGTGGTAGGCTTGATTACCAACAACGACGACGAGAGAGGTGTCAGGAAAATAACCTTTCACTCAAAATCAACAAAACAAAGGAGATGATCGTGGACTGCAGAGGGAGCGCTCCCCTATCCACAAAGCTGGGACCGAGAGACTGAAAAACAGCTTCTATCTCAAGGCCAGACTGATAAACAGCCATCACTAACAGCCATCACTAACATAGAGTGGCTGCTGCTAACATACAGACTCAAATCTCTTGCTACTATAATACATTTAATAATAGATTTAATAAAGGTATCACTAGTCACTTTAAAATAACACCACTTTAATAATGTCTACATATCCTACATTACTCATCTCATATGTATATACTGTATTCTATACCATCTACTGTATCTTGCCTATGCCGCATGGCCATCGCTCATCCATATATTTATATGTACATATTCTTATTCATCCCTTTACATTTGTGTGTATAAGGTAGTCGTTGTGAATTTGTTAGATAAATTGTTAGATATTACTGCACTGTCGGAACTAGAAGCACAAGCGTGTCGCAACACTCGCATTAACATCTGCTAACCATGTGTATGTGACCAATAACATCTGCTAACCATGTGTATGTGACCAATAACATCTGCTAACCATGTGTATGTGACCAATAACATGTGATTTGAACCTCTGACTGGATGTAATACAGCCAACATCCGCTGGGATTTTCTGCTGTATCGCTGCCATCTCTACAACACACACACTCATACTCTGTCGTCTATCACAGTGCCATCCGTTTTGTCACCAAAGCCCCATATACTACCCACCACTGCGACCTGTTTGCTCTCGTTGGCTGGCCCTCGCTACATATTCATCGCCAAACCCACTGGTTCCAGGTCATCGATAAGTCTTTGCTCGGTAAAGCCCTGCCTAGTCTCAGCTCACTGGTCACCTTAGCAACACCCACCCATAGCAAGCACTCCAGCAGGTATATTTCACTGGTCATCCCCTAAATCAACACCTCCTTTGGCCGCCAATCCTTACAGTTCTCTGCTGCCAATGACTGAAACGAATTGCAACAACCACTAAAGCTGGAGACTTATATCTCCTTTAACTTTGTGCATCAGCTATCAGAGCAGTTTACCGATCACTGTACCTTTACACAGCCAATCTGTAAATAGCCCACCCAACTACCTCATCCCCATATTGTTATTTATCTTTTTGCTCTTTTGCACCCCAGTATCTCTACTTGCACATCATCATCTGCACATATATCACTCCAGTGTTAATGCTAAATTGTAATTATTTTCATCTCTATGGCCTATTTATTGCCTTACCTCCCTAATCTTCTACATTTGCACACACTGTACATAGATTTTTCTATTGTGTTATTGACTGTACGTTTGTTGATGTGTAACTGTGTTGTTTTTGTTGCAGTTCTTCGCTTTATCTTGGCCAGGTTGCAGTTGTAAATGACAACTTGTTCTCGACTGGCCGGCCTGGTTAAATAAAGGTGAAATAAAGAAAACTTAAGAAACACACTCATACCCTAGCCATTATCTGGCAGCTTCCCCTCACACCAGTTTGTTTGCCTACGCCGACCTCCTAGCTGAGGTGTTTCAAGCGGCATATGTGTTACTGCCACGACAACAAACTCTTTGATCAGGGGCAACGAGCGGCTCAAATATGAACGGTTTCAGTAGGTTTATTAACTCCCTAACATTATTTAATTCTCTGTAATAAACTCATTCTCAGACTCAGAGCTACTTGGGAAATTCAACCATTTTTGGGGAGTTCCAAAATGTTCTCTCCTGCCAGTGATGCAACAATGCCAATATGATGATTTAGTTAGCTGATATTCTAAATCAGTGTTTCCATTCCCCTTTAAATTATGACAATTTATGTGGCTTATGCAATGGAATGTATTTGTAATGCTAGTTGCATTGATTCAACAAATCACAGCAGACTGATGGAACACTTACTGCTTTGCTCCTATAGGTACATTCGCAATCGTGAGAATAGTAATGGCGTATTTTTGTAGGCACCAACTCCATGGTTTGTTGGACAAAGCCTTAAGAAAATAAATGGCGTTTTTAGATAAATACCGAAAATAAGGTCTTTGTTAAACAGACTTAGATCTTTTTTTCCCCCGAGGTAATCTGCATCAGCTAATGTCACTTTTTTTGAATGTTGAAGAATTTGTTATAAAAAAAAGTACCTAAAGGCTTCATAACTCATCAAGGTAATGTTAAATGACTGCTATTATCTCATTGAACAAAACATATAAGATCTCCTAAGCCTGTTAATCTTAGACTTTGGTTATTCATATTAAACATGATCTACAAATCTTCAAACAAGGCCTTTTCAAAAGCCCCCTCTGGTACTGTACACCTGTTTTATACTCCACAGGAATTTACAATGATCTTGAAACAAGACTAGCAGACTGGTTGATTTACCCATTTTCCTTTTAATCAATATATATTTTTAACTGATACTTGTGTGCTCTGCCTAATGTCCCAGTAAGCTCCATTTGTTCTATCAATTGGACATAGTGAGTTATATATTCTGTGCAGAAATTGTTAATTGAACAACTTAACTGTGAAAAAATAAGGTATATTTTCCTGCTTACATGCAAATCATGTGGGGAAAAATCCACAGGAGAATGGACTGAAAACAGAACTTTTATTAAAATTACCAATCAACAGTAAAACATTTTTCAATCAGGTCAGGATTCAGTACTCCTCTCCTTCCTCAGCCTCTCCCTCCACCGAATCCACTCCCACTTCCTCGTAGTCCTTCTCCAGGGCAGCCAGATCTTCTCTGGCCTCAGAGAACTCCCCCTCCTCCATACCCTCTCCCACATACCAGTGTACAAAGGCACGCTTGGCGTACATCAGATCAAACTTGTGGTCGAGCCGAGCCCAGGCCTCAGCGATGGCTGTGGTGTTGCTCAACATGCAAACGGCTCTCTGGACCTTGGCAAGATCTCCACCTGGCACCACCGTGGGTGGCTGGTAGTTGATGCCTACCTACAGGGCACAAGAACAAAACAAAAAAGTATAATAATCTGACTAACCAATTGTACTTGAAAAGGTTTAGGAAGATAGATCACTGAATGAATAAACCCATTATATGTTTACCTTGAAGCCGGTGGGGCACCAGTCAACAAACTGGATAGTGCGTTTGGTCTTGATGGTGGCGATGGCAGCATTGACATCCTTAGGCACCACATCCCCACGATACAGCATGCAGCAGGCCATGTACTTGCCATGGCGAGGGTCACACTTCACCATCTGGTTGGCTGGCTCGAAGCAAGCATTGGTGATCTCTGCCACAGAAAGCATCTCGTGGTAGGCCTTCTCAGCAGAGATGACAGGTGCGTAGGTGACCAGGGGGAAGTGGATACGGGGGTATGGCACCAGGTTGGTCTGGAACTCAGTCAGGTCCACATTGAGGGCTCCATCGAAACGCAGCGAAGCTGTGATGGAGGAGACGATCTGGCCAATGAGCCTGTTGAGGTTAGTATAAGTGGGGCGCTCGATATCCAGGTTACGACGGCAGATGTCGTAGATGGCCTCGTTGTCGACCATGAAGGCACAGTCTGAGTGTTCCAGGGTGGTGTGGGTGGTCAGGATAGAGTTGTAGGGCTCCACCACTGCTGTGGACACCTGAACACATACACAAGAGGTAGAACAGTCATCTTTAGGTTACACATAATGAAAATGTACATATTAATCAAACACAAGTATTGAGTACAATGACAAAGTACAGTACTAATTTTGCTGACGTGGAAATCTTCCAAATATTAATGTGAGCAACTAAACCTTAGAAATACCTGAGGGGCGGGGTATATGGCAAACTCCAGTTTGGACTTCTTGCCATAGTCCACAGACAGTCTCTCCATGAGCAGAGAGGCAAAACCGGAGCCGGTTCCACCACCAAAGCTGTGGAAGATCAGGAAGCCCTGAAGCCCAGTGCACTGGTCCGACTGGGGGGGGGGAGAATACAAGGGGTAAGGGTAGAGCCCTGCATCGTGTTGGATACTCACGGTTCGCTGCGGTTGACGCAAAAAAAATCAGCTGGTGAGAAATAAAACGTTCTTTCAGCCCACAGTTCAGAACAATTATATTGCGGGACACAAACTTTTTAAGTAAAGATAATACTTGTTTTTTACAACCACAGGAGCTTAAGTTTTAATTGTGGTGCAAATTCCATTAGGCTACTTGAGCAGTGAGGCTGACATAGCCAGGCCTAGAATACAAGCCACGCAGTGAGAGTGGAGCAGGGAACTGTCCATTCGTAGGCCTATTTGTGTAGTGCTGAAACATTCCTAATTTGTCCAAGCGCAGAGCTTATGTTCCCTTCTGCCACTCGACAATACATTGCTATGTTTATTTTCCCTGAATCCTAGATCACGCAAAATTGGCTAATGTAACAGGAGAAATAAAAAGAAAGATTATGATAATGAAATTCCCCAGTTTGGAAGGATTTTGGAGTCATTGAGGACAACCCAGGAGATGGATACACAGCCTGCAAAAATGCAAGCAGGTATTTGTTTACAACAATCTAGTTAAATATCTGATAATTATTACATTAATTCCGGCTTTTGTTCATTTACACTACACACAGGCCATATAAAATCTTAAACCTGTGCGGCTGGTAAACGCTAATGCTAGCAGCTAATAGCCTACTAAATAAATGTAGGCACCTTTTGCACCCTCTAACCAATGATCAACTAGATTCCACCTCAGGCCAATTTTTTCTTGATCTGATGGTCAGCGGGCCAGAACGTAATTGCAAACAATTTGTAGACTGCAAGCCCAAACAGATAATATTTGGCTAAGACATACTCATGTCAAACCTTGCTTACAATCACATATCTTTCTATTATACCAATTGTTTTGTTTTTTAACTTGAAGATGATTTGGTGGTGTTTTAACAGTATTTTTAAAGTCCAACAATTAGTCTCTGATGTGGAAAATCAGTGAACGGCGCGGGGGTGCAGATCCCAAAAAACTGACCTGTGCAAGACACTAGATTAGGGACTGACTGGCCTCACTGGTCTACAAACCTGTTCAAGTAGCTTGCAAGTAAAGTTACATAACTAGCCGTTGGAAAAACATCGCTATGAGTTCGCAAGCTGTTACTAACCAGCTTGCGAACTCGGTCCAGCACCAGGTCGACGATCTCCTTGCCAATGGTGTAGTGGCCACGAGCATAGTTGTTGGCGGCATCCTCTTTACCGGTGATGAGCTGCTCCGGGTGGAACAACTGACGGTAAGTCCCGGTGCGAACCTCATCTATGAAAAAAATCAGAACTCAGCTCAGTGGGGATTTTGAAAAATAAATGTAAAACATCTTAGTCATGTCAATATTTTAGCAAATGGTCATCATTACCAACAACAGTTGGTTCGAGGTCCACAAACACAGCACGAGGGACATGTTTTCCCGCCCCGGTCTCGCTGAAGAAAGTGTTGAAGGAGTCATCCCCTCCGCCGATGGTTTTGTCACTGGGCATCTGCCCATCGGGCTGGATCCCATGTTCCAAGCAGTACAGTTCCCAGCAGGCATTCCCGATCTGAACACCGGCCTGACCAACGTGGATAGAGATGCACTCACGCTGTGGAGAAATAACACTTGACACAATTTGCTAGCTCTTCAGACAAATGTGTAAAAGCTAGCATATTTATGTTTATGTTACTTAGCTAGCTATTACATCATTGTTGAATTGTTAGTTACGAGGTAGATCATATTAAGTTAGCTAGCTAGGTAGCCAATGTCCCCCCCAAAAATTTTTAATTGCCAATGTTAGCTAAGTTGGCTACCATTAGATAATTTGACCAAAATTGTTTTGTTTGTCACTCATCTTCCTGACAGAAAACTTACCATGTTGATTATAAGTAAGATCTGTAGCTAATTAATGTTTAACAAAAATGCGTTCGACAGTTGGCTAGCTAGGCTACCTTGGCTCAACAACTTCCAACGGTTAACTGACAAAAAAAATTGAAGAACATCGCTGATTCACGATAATATAGGCCCCTGCATGAGCCCGCCTTCCTTTAAACCCAATTGGGTGTATTTCAAACTGATGATGTGTCAATCAATCTTTTCTCTTTTTGCAATTGGACCATCATATAAAGTTTCAAAAATCAACTTGATTTACGGCTGTTATATTGGCTAGTTTGGATATTTGGTTGGACCAATCCTGCATTTTCAAACGACAGCGCGGGCTTTTTAGGTCAAATGCAAAAAATTCAATTTTACCCCAAGTCAGTGAGGTGAATTCATTGCTTCCTTCTGCTATTCACTACTTGTGTAGCTGGCAATATTGGAATTGATGATTATTTTGGATTCACCTCAAAGAAAAAACGCAAACTCTTATTTATGACAAAAACGTACAGGTAAACTTGTAACTGGCCAAGAACTGGTAACAGCAGTAGCCTACTAGGTCAAGGCTAGCTCTTATTTTAGTCCTGCAGCATGCTTTATCTTCTAGCCCAAAGTAAACTGCTCTATAGCACTTGTCCAGGGTTACCAATAATGATGCTGGACAAAGTGCTCAAATGAAATCATCTTTCTGATGTGTTTGTTGTTCTTGTCCTTGTTCTTCTACTCATCTGTATAAAAATGAAAAGACAACATATTTTCAAGCATCATTTGAAAGCAGAGGAGGGCGAGACAGGAGGAGAGAAGGGGAGAAGTGAGTGAGGGGAGGAGAGAACATAGCTCAAATGTGTTGGGGATTACCATTCAATAGGGTTCAATCTGGTTTGTAGAACAGGTATTCTATTAAAAAACATTTGAAAAAGAGTTAGATAAACAAAGTTTCATTCCACAAATGATACAATAGTTGACAATATAAAATACAGATACAAAGACCACTCAAATCAAATAGTTTTAAGACACTAAAAGCAGTCAAACATGGGACAAATAGTTTTAAGACACTAAAAGCAGTCAAACATGGGACATCATTAAAGCCATAAACTAGCAAAATAATTAAGTAAAAATACTTAAAGTATTATGTCAGTTGTTTTTTGGGGTATCTGTAATTTACTATTTATATTTACTTTACTTCATTACATTCCTAAAGAAAATAATGTACTTTTTACTCCATACATTTTCCTTAACACCCAAAAGTACTCATTACATTTTGAATGCTTAGCAGGACGGGGAAATGGTGCAGTTCATGCAGTAATCACTACTGCCTCTGATCTGGAGGACTAAACACACATGCTTCATTTGTAAATAATGTGTGCCCCTGGCTATCCATAAAAAAATTACAAAAAAATCAAATCAAATCAAATTTATTTATATAGCCCTTCGTACATCAGCTGATATCTCAAAGTGCTGTACAGAAACCCAGCCTAAAACCCCAAACAGCAAGCAATGCAGGTGTAGAAGCACGGTGGCTAGGAAAAACTCCCTAGAAAGGCCAAAACCTAGGAAGAAACCTAGAGAGGAACCAGGCTATGTGGGGTGGCCAGTCCTCTTCTGGCTGTGCCGGGTGGAGATTATAACAGAACATGGCCAAGATGTTCAAATGTTCATAAATGACCAGCATGGTCGTATAATAATAAGGCAGAACAGTTGAAACTGGAGCAGCAGCACGGTCAGATGGACTGGGGACAGCAAGGAGTCATCATGTCAGGTAATCCTGGGGCATGGTCCTAGGGCTCAGGTCCTCCGAGAGAGAAAAAAAGAGAGAATTAGAGAACGCACACTTAGATTCACACAGGAAACCGAATAGGACAGGAGAAGTACTCCAGATATAACAAACTGACCCTAGCCCCCCGACACATAAACTACTGCAGCATAAATACTGGAGGCTGAGACAGGAGGGGTCAGGAGACACTGTGGACCCATCCGAGGACACCCCCGGACAGGGCCAAACAGGAAGGATATAACCCCACCCACTTTGCCAAAGCACAGCCCCCACACCACTAGAGGGATATCTTCAACCACCAACTTACCATCCTGAGACAGGGCCGAGTATAGCCCACAAAGATCTCCGCCATGGCACAACCCAAGGGGGGGGCGCCAACCCAGACAGGATGACCACATCAGTGAATCAACCCACTCAGGTGACGCACCCCTTCCAGGGACGGCATGAGAGAGCCCCAGTAAGCCAGTGACTCAGCCCCTGTAATAGGGTTAGAGGCAGAGAATCCCAGTGGAAAGAGGGGAACCGGCCAGGCAGAGACAGCAAGGGCGGTTCGTTGCTCCAGAGCCTTTCCGTTCACCTTCCCACTCCTGGGCCAGACTACACTCAATCATATGACCCACTGAAGAGATGAGTCTTCAGTAAAGACTTAAAGGTTGAGACCAAGTCTGTGTCTCTCACATGGGTAGGCAGACCATTCCATAAAAATTGAGCTCTATAGGAGAAAGCCCTGCCTCCAGCTGTTTGCTTAGAAATTCTAGGGACAATTAGGAGGCCTGCGTCTTGTAAAAAATGTATGGTGCAGTCTGGTTTGCTTCATATAAGGAATTTTAAATGAATCTTTGAATTCACTAACAGACTAAATGCGTCCTTCTCCGCTGTTTTGACTGATGGAGTCGTAGGACCCCTCAATACCAAAACCTCCCTGGTCTACAACAAAAGTCACCACCAACATTTGCACAGCCTACATACCAAACACAGGTAATGAATAAACTGACCAGTGACCAAATTAATCTACACACTGAATCTAGCTACAGTTAACATTAGTCAGTGTCTATGAGATGGACTGTGCTCACTTCTCCTTGCTTCTCTTCAGATGCAGGTATCTTCACAGCACGAGTAAGTCTAATACTTCAGGTTCACTGCCAGGGATTACAGATCTCCATAATGGATGGGTGTTTACCTATACCACAATGACCATTTTACCTGGAATAGGGAACAAAACAATGGTAGTGAAAATGATATATATATAACTAATGCATTGTCTCTATGGCTGGAGGAAGGTGACATGGTCTACATGCATCTCCCCTCAGTCCAGTGGCATCCTGCTCTTCCTAATGCAAGGGGCTTTCTGAGGTGAGCATTTCTGGGGTTAAAGCCCTCATGTCTACTGGACTTAATGAACATCTACAGCTCTGGACAAAATTAAGAGCCCACCTCAAAATGATCAGTTTCTCTGATTTTATTATTTATAGGTATGTTTGGGTAAAATGAAAAATGTTTAGTTCTATCAACTGACATTTCTCCCAAATAAAAATGTGATTTAGAGCATTTATTTGCAGAAAATTACAACTGGTAAAAATGACAGTGTTGTCAGACCTTAAATAATGCAAAGAAAATAAGTTCATATTCATTTTTAAACAATGGTTTAATTTAGGAAGAGTTCAGAAATCAAGATTTGGTGGTATAACCATGATTTTCAATCACAGCTTCATGTGTCTTGGCATGTTCTCCACCAGTCTCACAATGTTGGGTGACTAGGTAACTCCTGGGCGCAAAAATTCAAGCAGCCTGGGTTTGTTGGGGAACATTGTCAGAGCAGAAGCAAGCAAGTTCCTCCAGGATAACAGCATACCTGGCTTGATTCATGAGTCCGCCACAAAAACAAATCCTGATTCCAGCCTGGCTGAAGCACTCCCAGACCAACACGGATCCTCCACAATTTCACTGTGAATTGTCAGTAGTTTAAACAAAAATGTTCTGTTAAACCAGAAAATGTATTTTGCAGTGGTCTCTTAATTTTCCTAGAGCTGCATATAAGCAGTAAGAATTACTTTTAATCTACTGACAAATTACCTTAATGGTAGATTCAATCTGCAGTGAGTTTCAGCTTGGTCTACAGGGGCATCTTGTAGTATGAATGACATTTTACTGTAGGCACTGAATAGCTATTGTACTGTGAAAACATATTTCCAGGTTTAATGTAAACTAATCTTACATTTTTGAATGACTGTACAAGTAGTAGTTCTAAGGTGTCAATTACCTCCATAGGTATTTACAGACATTGACTGCAATGCCTTATGTATATCCATTACACTGTGACCAGCCCATCTATTTACAATTAAGTACCTCCAACTTTGCCACAGAACTTCAGAAGTTGAAATGAGTTATTGAATATAGTACTGAACTCACACCTCTAAAAGCACGAGGAATTTCATTAGGTTTAACATTGAAACATAACCCAAAATATAACTTCCATCAAGGCTTTGTACTTCAAATATTTCACTTCAAAGACAATGATATCAGGAATGCTTGAACTTTATTGAAATTTAAAGGAATGAAGAGCTGGGATGAGAGGTTAGGGGAGAGGGGAAAGTAAGTCAGAGGGTGGGATTGGAGATTAAGATGGGGGTTAAGATGAGACATCGTTAAGAGCAGAGGAGAAGCTGCTTAGTTGCCACCACGAAGACGCAGGACCAGGTGAAGAGTGGACTCCTTCTGGATGTTGTAGTCAGAGAGCGTGCGACCATCTTCCAGCTGCTTACCGGCGAAGATCAAGCGCTGCTGGTCTGGGGGGATGCCCTCTTTGTCCTGGATCTTGGCCTTGACGTTCTCGATGGTGTCACTGGGCTCGACCTCCAGGGTGATGGTCTTGCCGGTAAGGGTCTTCACGAAGATTTGCATACCTCCCCTCAGACGGAGCACAAGATGGAGGGTGGACTCCTTCTGGATGTTGTAGTCGGAGAGAGTGCGACCATCTTCCAGCTGCTTACCGGCGAAGATCAAGCGCTGCTGGTCTGGGGGGATGCCCTCTTTGTCCTGGATCTTGGCCTTGACGTTCTCGATGGTGTCACTGGGCTCGACCTCCAGGGTGATGGTCTTGCCGGTAAGGGTCTTCACGAAGATTTGCATACCTCCCCTCAGACGGAGCACAAGATGGAGGGTGGACTCCTTCTGGATGTTGTAGTCGGAGAGAGTGCGACCATCTTCCAGCTGCTTACCGGCGAAGATCAAGCGCTGCTGGTCTGGGGGGATGCCCTCCTTGTCCTGGATCTTGGCCTTGACGTTCTCGATGGTGTCACTGGGCTCGACCTCCAGGGTGATGGTCTTGCCGGTAAGGGTCTTCACGAAGATTTGCATTCCTCCCCTCAGACGGAGCACAAGATGGAGGGTGGACTCCTTCTGGATGTTGTAGTCGGAGAGAGTGCGACCATCTTCCAGCTGCTTACCGGCGAAGATCAAGCGCTGCTGATCTGGGGGGATGCCCTCCTTGTCCTGGATCTTGGCCTTGACGTTCTCAATGGTGTCACTGGGCTCGACCTCCAGGGTGATGGTCTTGCCGGTAAGTGTCTTCACAAAGATCTGCATCTTGACACTAAGGAAGATAAATAAATACATTAGAATAAACTGCTACCAAGACTAAAAGCCATTTCTGATTCAAATTAAACAGGCTATACATGATTCAAACTGTAGGTGTCAATCTAGTGTTCATATCAATTTAATGAGGGAATTTCTAAATAGGGCAGCGCAGAGCCTCCCATTGGGGGCAGTACTCGGCTGACGTTGACATCAGCAGGCTCCAGGTGCCACCATTTTAGAACCATCTTGGGTTGTCACTTAACACGCCACATAGCCCTAAACCCCGCCTATTTCTAAAATGTATTTTATAATCGTATAGTCCAAGTACGGACAAACATTTGGAAATTCTATGGAGCAGCCATTTCATTTTTTCGTCGACACGTATTTAACCTTCTCCTGTTAACAAATTAAGTTTTCATAATACTAACATCAGGCCTGACTGAAATTAAGTACATAATTTAATGCCCGTTCAGCCAAATAAGAGATTTTAGCAAGTTGGGTTTAGTTCACGAGCTGTGTTTCACATTTAGTCACCACTTGAATGGCGGCTCAAATAAACGTTAGCCATTTAGCTAAGTCGAATAAAGGTGAAGGCTATCAATAGTAAATAATCATACTGTTACACACCTTTTTTAGCTAGTCAAGTTAACACCATACAGTGAGTTATATTTCTACTTAAACAAGCTAGTTGCAGTAGCTAACGTAAACTAGAAAATTAGCTGGTCTGACTGGCTAACGTCGACGTATGCTTGTACAAACACAAATCGAATGGAAAAGCACTAAGTTCGAAAAATACATCAAGCTGAATTAAATGTCTGAGAAATGTTTAGTCATTCGTGCTTATTTTTGGATAATACCCTACTTACAGGAAAAAAATGAGCCACCGGTGTTCTTGAATATTCTAGTCTCTGTCTCTGTCTTCAGGAAACGACTGTTCTCGCAAACAAAGGGCTGTGGTATTTATACCTTACAGTCACGTATCCTTCCGCCGTTACACCCATATCGAACTATAAACTGCGGATTCGATAAATATCCGTTATCATATGGATTATTTTGGATGAAGGGACAAAATCTACGACATACCACAGTAACCACGTTTTATATCAAAGTTATTTTTTTTAACTCGAAGTATCTGTGTAAGAATGGACGGTCGGATAAAAGAAGTCGATCGTTGGCGGAGATAGAAATTAGCAAAAATAGTGATTCGTCGTTCTCTAGCAACAAGCTGTTCAGTCAACACGAAACTAGTCGGCCTCGGACAGTATCAACCTTGCCAGCTAACTAGTCAAATCGGTATATGCGTTGGCTATGTCAGTAAAGTCTCAAACTTTACCATTTTGAGTAAGCATAGTTTTGATACATTTACAAGCATCAACATATTAGGAGCTCTCCCAGAGAACAGTTTTTTGGTGCATAGAATACTGTATTGCTCAATTTCATGCAACACAGATGTGGACTGTTTATTTCAGGGCATCAAAGTGATTTTTATAGAAATTGCATTAACAGCATGGATCAACATTTTCATTCTACACAAACAGGAAAGGCCTTTTCCCTCCAATCCAGACTCCTTCCTAAGCTCTACCAGCAGATCTGGCACTTATTCAGATCTATGAGGTCTAGAGAACAAACACGGGCCTCCCTTTTGACTTCAGCCTGACTGTGCTGAGTCAGCAGACTTTTGGTTGATGTTGTTGTCTTTCCTGAGAGAGGTCATACTGACCATTGTTCCAGGCGCTGACACTTTCTATCTGTCTTTCTATTCATGGACGTCTAAATAAGGTAGTGGACAGAACCAACGTTGATTCGTTCTGTAGTAGAAACAGTCAATCAACAGTAATCTAGACATTGAGGATTGGTGGCTCTTCTGCTAGACTAACCAGGGCCGTCCTTTCATATGTAGGCCTGTTACAGGAGTTTTAAAGTCTCCCCCTTGATCGAAACTCATCAGAGAGAGGACATGAGATTTACATCAGCAAAACCATGTGTGTGTGTGTGACCTTACCCTCTGTGTGTTGTTGAGGACCTGTGGGTCAGGCTTTCCATAGCTAGGTGGCTTGGCTCTGGGGTGGCAGCCTTGTGTCAATGGCTCTGGGATGGCAGCCTTGTGTCAATGGCTCTGGGATGGCAGCCTTGTGTCAATGGCATCCATGTCTGCCACTAAGTCTGGGGGGATGTGACCTGCCCACCGAGTCATAGCCTTCACGTTCACTGGCCTCATCACCTGGTCTGTGGACCACTCCGTGCTGCACACACACACGCACACACACGCACACACACACACACACACACACACACACACACACACACACACACACACACACACACACACACACACACACACACACACACACACACACACACACACACACACACACACACACACACACACACACACACACATCATGCAGTTTACATGCATACTAACCCTAACCCTAATTGTAACCCTAAACCTAACCCCTAAGCTTAAGATAGCCTTAGAATTTTCCTTGTTCTACTATCCTTGTGATGAATTTGGGGGATTTTAGGTCCACACAAGGATTAAAGGACCGCCCCCACACACACACCTTAGTGCATTGTGCCACGTGGCCTGTGTGGCTGGGCTCCACTTGGCCAGGCAGGTCCTTGTAGCTAGAGAGGTCAAATCCACCGGTGTCTTGTGGTGTCTGTCACTCTTGTGGTGTCTGTTACTCTTGTGGTGTCTGTTACTCTTGTGGTGTCTGTTACTCTTGTGGTGTCTGTCACTCTTGTGGTGTCTGTCACTCTTGTGGTGTCTGTTACTCTTGTGGTGTCTGTTACTCTTGTGGTGTCTGTTACTCTTGTGGTGTCTGTCACTCTTGTGGTGTCTGTCACTCTTGTGGTGTCTGTTACTCTTGTGGTGTCTGTTACTCTTGTGGTGTCTGTTACTCTTGTGGTGTCTGTCACTCTTGTGGTGTCTGTCACTCTTGTGGTGTCTGTTACTCTTGTGGTGTCTGTTACTCTTGTGGTGTCTGTTACTCTTGTGGTGTCTGTTACTCTTGTGGTGTCTGTTACTCTTGTGGTGTCTGTTACTCTTGTGGTGTCTGTCACTCTTGTGGTGTCTGTTACTCTTGTGGTGTCTGTTACTCTTGTGGTGTCTGTTACTCTTGTGGTGTCTGTTACTCTTGTGGTGTCTGTTACTCTTGTGGTGTCTGTTACTCTTGTGGTGTCTGTTACTCTTGTGGTGCCTGTTACTCTTGTGGTGTCTGTCACTCTTGTGGTGTCTGTTACTCTTGTGGTGTCTGTTACTCTTGTGGTGTCTGTTACTCTTGTGGTGTCTGTTACTCTTGTGGTGTCTGTTACTCTTGTGGTGTCTGTTACTCTTGTGGTGTCTGTCACTCTTGTGGTGTCTGTTACTCTTGTGGTGTCTGTTACTCTTGTGGTGTCTGTTACTCTTGTGGTGTCTGTTACTCTTGTGGTGTCTGTTACTCTTGTGGTGTCTGTTACTCTTGTGGTGTCTGTTACTCTTGTGGTGCCTGTTACTCTTGTGGTGTCTGTCACTCTTGTGGTGTCTGTTACTCTTGTGGTGTCTGTTACTCTTGTGGTGTCTGTTACTCTTGTGGTGTCTGTTACTCTTGTGGTGTCTGTCACTCTTGTGGTGTCTGTCACTCTTGTGGTGTCTGTTACTCTTGTGGTGTCTGTTACTCTTGTGGTGTCTGTTACTCTTGTGGTGTCTGTTACTCTTGTGGTGTCTGTTACTCTTGTGGTGTCTGTTACTCTTGTGGTGTCTGTCAGTCTTGTGGTGTCTGTTACTCTTGTGGTGTCTGTCACTCTTGTGGTGTCTGTTACTCTTGTGGTGTCTGTAACTCTTGTGGTGTCTGTTACTCTTGTGGTGTCTGTCAGTCTTGTGGTGTCTGTTACTCTTGTGGTGTCTGTTACTCTTGTGGTGTCTGTCAGTCTTGTGGTGTCTGTTACTCTTGTGGTGTCTGTCACTCTTGTGGTGTCTGTTACTCTTGTGGTGTCTGTTACTCTTGTGGTGTCTGTTACTCTTGTGGTGTCTGTCAGTCTTGTGGTGTCTGTTACTCTTGTGGTGTCTGTTACTCTTGTGGTGTCTGTCAGTCTTGTGGTGTCTGTTACTCTTGTGGTGTCTGTCACTCTTGTGGTGTCTGTCAGTCTTGTGGTGTCTGTTACTCTTGTGGTGTCTGTCAGTCTTGTGGTGTCTGTTACTCTTGTGGTGTCTGTCACTCTTGTGGTGTCTGTTACTCTTGTGGTGTCTGTTACTCTTGTGGTGTCTGTTACTCTTGTGGTGTCTGTCAGTCTTGTGGTGTCTGTTGCTCTTGTGGTGTCTGTCAGTCTTGTGGTGTCTGTTACTCTTGTGGTGTCTGTCACTCTTGTGGTGTCTGTTACTCTTGTGGTGTCTGTTACTCTTGTGGTGTCTGTTACTCTTGTGGTGTCTGTCAGTCTTGTGGTGTCTGTTACTCTTGTGGTGTCTGTCACTCTTGTGGTGTCTGTTACTCTTGTGGTGTCTGTTACTCTTGTGGTGTCTCTCAGTCTTGTGGTGTCTGTTACTCTTGTGGTGTCTTGTGGTTGTCTGTTACTCTTGTGGTGTCTTGTGGTTGTCTGTATGGCTGATATGGGTCAGCATGGGATCACAGCAGTGTTTGTAGTGACAGAGGCTTTTTGGTTCAGTAAGGTCAGCGTATATATTTGTCTTCTGGACGGAGGTAGGTGTATCTGTGTAGCAAAGTACATCAGGCCTACTTGGGGAAGAGCTAAGCGAGATACTGAGCGTTCTTCAGAGTGAAAGGGTCTTTATTGCAGAGTACAGGAGCTGGCCCCCTGTGTCAAACTATGATATCAAGAAGGAAGGCAGTGACCACTCGGTCCAGGACCTTGGTGCTGTCCCCCTCCTCCTCATTAGCCCAACCTCAGACCCAGCAGTCTGGCTACTACCCTTGTCTCCTCTCCACACCACACAGTGGGGTGGGCACCCAGCACGGCTCTACACATGGTGGGAAATAAGACATAGATCAAAATGACAGAGTACAGAGGTAAATAAATATATAGGGGATTATAATAATACAAGTACGTGGGTAAGTACAAGTAAATAAATACTCTCCCCCTCCTCTCTTTTGATGTACCTCATCACGGTGGCTTCCTGGTGTGAGGCACCCCTCCCACAAACACCAGAAGAGCATCAGCACTGACCCTCCACCTGCCCTGGACCGGCACGGTCACAGATCTACCACCACCCTGGAATGGCCGCCGGCAGGGCAGACAGAAAACGCCGGAACTGGGTCAGGGTATAGAGTCCACCCAAGATCAGGACCCCTGTTAATCCCATCCGTGCTGACACACGCATCACCGATGGAGATGGTGGTGCTTGGTCATGGTCTCTTGGTCACAAGTAGTAGGCCGCCTGTGTTTGCGCTGCTTTTTTTTTAACGAGGTCTTTCTTGTAAAAGAGATGTTTTAGTTTCAGTGAGACTAACCTTGGTGAAGTGTACAGAGAGAGGTACTTTCTGGAATAGAGGGAGGGAAACAAGACAGAGGGAGATTTTACGTCTCATATTCATACAGAAACAAACTGTCTCTCTTCTGTCAACACTGCAGAACACAAGTGTTTATCTGCAACGAAACCATTATGGCAGGTCCCTCCGAGTGTCCACTTCCCTCTCCTCGTAGCATAGATGGAAAAGTTTTGTTTAAATGTCTGCAAATATTGTCACACCCTGAACTTAGTTCCTTTTTTATGTCTCTATTTTGGTTTGGTCGGGGCGTGAGTTGGGGTGGGCATTCTATGTTGCGTTTGGACTGGTATGGTTCCCAATCAGAGGCAGCTGTCTATCGTCGTCTCTGATTGAGAACCATACTTAGGTAGCCTTTTCCCACCTGGTGTTTGTGGGTAGTTTCCTGTTTTCACCTTTCAGGACTGTTTCGATTTTCATTTCTTACAGTCACTTTGTTATTTTGTATTTTCATGTTCTGTGATAATAAATAATCATGGACACTTACCACGCTGCATTTTGGTCTGATCCTTCCTACTCCTCATCCGATGAAGACGAAGATCGTTACAAATATAAAAGACAATGGTAATGCAGCAAATTCAAACAAGCCTCTCGTCCTGACTCTGTGTTGCATTAGAGTTGATCCTATATTATTATTATTCATCAAGTCAGTGCCTATGAAACGCAAAATTCACACGGTCTTATCAGGCATTCTAGAACCTTCACTGTTACTCCACTGATCAAGGTCAGAATCAGAAATTATATGCAGCTCGACAAACCAACTGAGTGATACCAACGAGCAAGAAAAAAGGTAATGGAGGAAAAGAAAGTCGACAACATGCTATAAAACATTGACATGAGAGACATGTTTGCCCCGCCTTAACGGACGCAAGAGGAAGTGTTTGCCCCGCCTTAACGGACGCAAGAGGAAGTGTTTGCCCCGCCTTAACGGACTCAAGAGGAAGTGTTTGCCCCGCCTTAACGGACGCAAGAGGAAGTGTTTGCCCCGCCTTAACGGACGCAAGAGGAAGTGTTTGCCCCGCCTTAACGGACTCAAGAGGAAGTGTTTGCCCCGCCTTAACGGACTCAAGAGGAAGTGTTTGCCCCGCCTTAACGGACTCAAGAGGAAGTGTTTGCCCCGCCTTAACGGACGCAAGAGGAAGTGTTTGCCCCGCCTTAACGGACGCAAGAGGAAGTGTTTGCCCCGCCTTAACGGACTCAAGAGGAAGTGTTTGCCCGCCTTAACGGACTCAAGAGGAAGTGTTTGCCCCGCCTTAACGGACTCAAGAGGAAGTGTTTGCCCCGCCTTAACGGACTCAAGAGGAAGTGTTTGCCCCGCCTTAACGGACGCAAGAGGAAGTGTTTGCCCCGCCTTAACGGACTCAAGAGGAAGTGTTTGCCCCGCCTTAACGGACGCAAGAGGAAGTGTTTGCCCCGCCTTCACGGACTCAAGAGGAAGTGTTTGCCCCGCCTTAACGGACTCAAGAGGAAGTGTTTGCCCCGCCTTAACGGACTCAAGAGGAAGTGTTTGCCCCGCCTTAACGGACGCAAGAGGAAGTGTTTGCCCCGCCTTAACGGACGCAAGAGGAAGTGTTTGCCCCGCCTTAACGGACTCAAGAGGAAGTGTTTGCCCCGCCTTAACGGACGCAAGAGGAAGTGTTTGCCCCGCCTTAACGGACTCAAGAGGAAGTGTTTGCCCCGCCTTAACGGACGCAAGAGGAAGTGTTTGCCCCGCCTTAACGGACGCAAGAGGAAGTGTTTGCCCCGCCTTAACGGATGCAAGAGGAAGTGTTTGCCCCGCCTTAACGGACGCAAGAGGAAGTGTTTGCCCCGCCTTAACGGACGCAAGAGGAAGTGTTTGCCCCGCCTTAACGGACGCAAGAGGAAGTGTTTGCCCCGCCTTAACGGATGCAAGAGGAAGTGTTTGCCCCGCCTTAACGGACGCAAGAGGAAGTTGAACTGTGTTTGAACTACTTTGACGGTGAAGACTGGCGCGGAACAGAGAGACTTAAAGGACAGAGGTAGAGTGGTTAGAGAAGAGAGGAGCGGTTGAAGCCTTTTTCAGGACTGATTTCTCTGACCCACTTGGCCTTATCCTGTTTTATATGTACACTATAGGACAGAAGTCACTGTGGCAACTTCCATATTGATTTAAATGTATTTGAAAGAAAATCTCCCCTGACCCAACATTAAAAACACATACAGTATCTCATATACTTGCTCCACTGTTCTGAGGCTGAGGGCATGTTTTTTTGTTGTTGACGCTCGAGCATCTTGTCGACTTTCTGTTGCACGAGTCAGTCAAGCCTGCCTTTACATCCCGAGGGCTTTGTATGTCTCTGACATCCTCTCTATTCAGCTGTTTTGTTGGGTAATTACACATTACACCTCACAGACAGACAAACACACACAGTTGTTTTCACAACTGTTAAGTGTTTAGTACCTGCTTTCGCAAAAGTAACTTTTCATTTGTGAATAGCAGCAATATTCATTGAAACAGAAAGGAACTTTGTTCTTGAGGCTGTTGTGTACTGAGGGGGAGCAAAGCTGATAGGTCAGAAAGTAAACCAGTTCCAACAGCTGTCACCTCTGGTGTGTGAGAGGTTGTGGTATAGGATCTCCACACAAGAACGTGACATAACACAGCTCCTAGTCTCCTTCCTGTGCCATGAAGTGACTGGAAGTGCACACAAAAAGAGTCCAGAGTGTGGAATGGGTCCATTTCTTTTACCTACCATACTGTGTTCTTGAAGGAAAGGAGACTAGGAGCTGTGAAGGAGTATTGAGACACAGCCTGTGTGTGCGTGCGTGGATATACTGTTCCATTAGCAGGACAACACTGCACAGTGTCAGAGGAGAGAATGTTAACTTCTTCATATTCCCTGTTCTGCCCGGTGACAAAGGGAGGGACACTCAAATAAATAACTGACAACAAAGACAAGTGCGTGTGTTTTATTTTAATAAAAAGATTCCATTTATTTAGGGAAGTCAGTAGCATGGTACGTCTTCTCTTTTTGTATTCTCAAAATGAAAATGTACATTCATTAATCCGCATAAAACGTCACATATACATCAAAATAAATACATCTTATGGTGGCCTCTTCTGGTGTTGTTATGGGTTGGTTGAGATTGTACAGGTCAGTTACTACGGTAAAACCAGTACTATAAACGGGTCTAAAACCAGGCCTTAGAAATGACTGCAGGCAGGAAGATGGGGCACAACCAGGAAGAGATAATGACCTCACGTCCTGTGAGGTCACTTCCTTCTATCTTTCACTCCTCTTTCTCACCCCCCTTCTCTCCCTCACCTCTCTCCCCCTCTCTCTCCTTCACATATTCCCTCCCTGTCTCTGTATTTGTTCTCTAATGGTAGACACATGAGTAAATGGACAACTTGTCACAAGTGCTTCAGTCTCTTAATCCCCCCAAAATCCTGCAGCCCCCTTTCACAGTATCTCCTATCCTCCCCTTTCTCTTCTCCCCCATTGCCTCTCCGACTCATCTTCCCTCTCTCTCATTCCTCTCTCTGTGATTGGAGGACAGGGTCACGGGGGTCATGGGATCATGGGGGAAGACTGTAGTCAGTCTGTATTTACATAACTTCCACCTGGGCCAGTCTAAGGAAGAGGAGGAAGGGTAGGGGGATGGGTTGGTGGGGTGGATGCTTCATTTTGGGTTTCCAACAGTGGAGATGGTCCTCATATTGATACCTCATATTCACGGTTGTCCTGAGAGAGAGGGAAGAAAGAGAGAGAAATGTTAAAGACCAGTAGTAAGGACCCTCCTGTCTCATACAATGACTATGTTCTAGTGTGTGTTTTCAGCACGTGTGTGTGTTTGTGCGTGTTCTTCCTCACCCCTCCTGTCTCGTAGAGTGGGTTGTCAAACTCGCTCTCCACGGTGATCTGACTGTAAGGGTGTGGGTAGATGAGCGGCAGCCGCAGGTTGGAGTGGTAGCGACACCTGGTGGCCAAGAGAAGAACAGCATGGTGTCAGGAATCTAAAAACACCCAGAACCTTCAGGACACCACCACTGTTTCCATGAGCAGAGAGAGAGAGAGAGAGAGTATGACATCACATCTCATTCATTTGAGTCTATACATTGAGGTGAAACATTCAGCACGTGGCAGATAGAATTGTGGCATGTAGAGCAGCTGACATGATAATATCATATGACAGAGAATAATATCTGTTCTACACAATACATTCCTATCTGAATGTTCTGTAACGTTGCAGCCTGCTGTTATTCAACCATGTCTAATAGGAAGGTAGCCAGGGCAGTTTGTGTTTATTCAATCGTCATAGAGTTTCCATATGACCGTGGACAATATAGCTTTTAAACCGAGTTGAATACAGAATATTCAGCTATATTCAAATGTGCAATGTTGAGGTGAGAGGGCGTGTGGTCTAACCGTGTGATGTAGACATAGGCTCCTCCCAACAGCACGGAGAGCAGAAGTACAAGGATGAAGATGGCCAATGCCATGTTGCCACCGTCCAGACCTGACCCGGCTGCTGCCTCAACAACTGGAGGAGATGGGGGAGATAGACGGATAGAGGAAAGGAGAGGGGAGGGAAGAGGAGCGCAGGGGGGGGATTAAAAAAAATACTCAAATAAATGAGAAATAGACATGGTGTCTTCAATGAAAAGGTCAAAACAACAGATAAGCATCACAAAAGGAAAGAAATATGAAAGTGAGTCCAACACGCATCGGCAATTAATACAACACACAGGTAGTTAGGGAAAAGAGTGCATCGCCATCATTGACATCTGAGTCATTTAGCAGATGCTCTCATCTACAGCGACTTACAGTTCGTGCATTCATCTTACGATACTGCAGCTAGGTGGGACAACCACATATCACAGGCATAGTAAGTACACTTTTCCTCAATAAAATAGTTATCAGCGAAAGGGGGGTCGAGTGCAAGTGTTGGTTCTTTAAATATATATTTTTCTGTATCCCAGATAATTAAGAGACATACAAAGATCTGGTAAAAAACATTTGATTGACAGCCCACTGGGCACAGATGTAATATTCAACGTCTGTTCCACGTCGGTTCAACATCATTTCATTGAAATGACGTAGAAACAACGTTGATTCAACCAGTGTGTGCCCAGTGGGAGACATGCAGACAAGAACACGGACAGACAAAAACAGAGACAGACAGACAGGCTCACAGACAGAGAGAGAGAGAGACAGACAAAAACAGAGACAGACAGGCAGGCTCACAGACAGAGAGAGAGAGAGACAGACAAAAACAGAGACAGACAGGCAGGCTCACGGACAGAGAGAGAGAGAGACAGACAAAAACAGAGACAGACAGGCAGGCTCACAGACAGAGAGACAGACAAAAACAGAGACAGACAGGCAGGCTCACAGACAAGAGACAGACAAAAACAGAGACAGACAGGCAGGCTCACAGAGAGAGAGAGAGAGACAGACAAAAACAGAGACAGACAGACAGGCTCACAGACAGAGAGAGACAGACAAAAACAGAGACAGACAGGCAGGCTCACAGACAGAGAGAGAGAGAGACAGACAAAAACAGAGACAGACAGGCAGGCTCACAGACAGAGAGAGAGAGAGAGAGAGAGACAGACAAAAACAGAAACAGACAGGCAGGCTCACAGACAGAGAGAGACAGACAAAAACAGAGACAGACAGGCAGGCTCACAGACAGAGAGAGAGAGAGACAGACAAAAACAGAGACAGACAGGCAGGCTCACAGAGAGAGAGAGAGAGAGACAGACAAAAACAGAGACAGACAGACAGGCTACAGACAGAGAGAGACAGACAAAAACAGAGACAGACAGGCAGGCTCACAGACAGAGAGAGAGAGAGACAGACAAAAACAGAGACAGACAGGCAGGCTCACAGACAGAGAGAGAGAGAGAGAGAGAGACAGACAAAAACAGAGACAGACAGGCAGGCTCACAGACAGAGAGAGAGAGAGAGACAGACAAAAACAGAGACAGACAGGCAGGCTCAGAGAGAGAGAGAGAGAGACAGACAAAAACAGAGACAGACAGACAGGCTCACAGACAGAGAGAGACAGACAAAAACAGAGACAGACAGGCAGGCTCACAGACAGAGAGAGAGAGAGACAGACAAAAACAGAGACAGACAGGCAGGCTCACAGACAGAGAGAGAGAGAGAGAGAGAGAGACAGACAAAAACAGAAACAGACAGGCAGGCTCACAGACAGAGAGAGACAGACAAAAACAGAGACAGACAGACTCACCTTCCAAAGCATGGTTGCCAAAGCAGTCATGGTTGGCTGCAAGACATCAGACATTCTCTCAGACATTGACAGGGTAGATAAAGTATATCATACTGGTGGCAGGTACAGTATTTCTAGGGCTGTCTAGAGACCATACATTTTTTTATATAGTTGCACTACTTCTGACCACAGCCCAGCAGTCTTATACAACTACAGAGAGTGGAGGAACTACAAATATGGCTGCCGAGAGCTGTATCATGCACAGGGACATTATCATTACTTAAACAAGCACCATTCACATGTAGCATGTCTATGTGGAAAGTCATGGTGAGGAATGTTCCATTCCATGCAGGTCTGCGGGGGTGGCGTGTGGGTGCTTGGCGGCTGGGCCTCACCCCTGCACAGTGGCAGTGGTCCGCTCCAAAACGACGGGTTCCCCAGGATACACTTAATGGCGACCTCACCGATGAGCTCGAAGCCTTGGTAACAGATGAAGGTGAGCGACTCGCTGGGCAGGTAGAGGCGCTTGGACAGGATCTGGTATCCGTTGTCAGGGAGACCAGGGTTCTCACAGGAAACAGATTCCTCCGCTGGAGCGAGGGACGGAGAAAGAGATAGAAAGTGTGCACGTGCGCGCGCGAGAGAGAAAGGGGTCAACAATAACCTGCTCAACATTTATCGAGCCCTTGACCAGTTGAATCAATGCTAGAAGTGAAATAGCTCAATTACGTGGAACAGCATGGGGTACTGGAGGTAGAGGGCTGGAGAACTGGTTCTAAGGAGGTGTGAGTCACACAGTCCGACAGATAAGGAGGGTAGGGTGTTTGATTGACAGCTTCTCCTCCTGGTCTGACAGCCTCAAGCCGAGCTGCTATGACTAATGGGTAACCTCCGCCCCTCTTCCAGGTGGCAAGGGCCTGATCTGCATACCGCATTAGCATATTAAACGGCTCACACACACGCACGCACGCGTGCAGCTGCGCACCCCCACGCACCCCCACGCACATTCACATAGACACACATTAACAACCATGAGAATGCAGAGAGGAGGAGGAGGTTGTCATACACACACACACACACACACACTCATACACACTTTAATAACCATGAACATACACGCTGGGAGCGGTGTCAGCAGGACAAAGAGAGAGACAGCCCCCGTCGAGTCGTCTCTGCCAGAGATCAAGTGTTCATCCCAGATTACCTCTGCAACATCAAACGCTATTAAAATAAGCCTCTGGTCTACAGAGAGAGAGAGAGAGAGAGAGAGAGAGAGAGAACTGCACTGTACTGTACTGTTCAGGTTTAATATACAGTGACTGACTGTTGACATGCAGCCTCACGTCCCGGAAAAACACACTAGGGGAGAGTGGGGTAAGCAGAGCCCCCCACTAGGGGAGAGTGGGGTAAGCAGAGCCCCCCACTAGGGGAGAGTGGGGTAAGCAGAGCCCCCCACTAGGGGAGAGTGGGGTAAGCAGAGCCCCCACTAGGGGAGAGTGGGGTAAGCAGAGCCCCCCACTAGGGGAGAGTGGGGTAAGCAGAGCCCCCACTAGGGGAGAGTGGGGTAAGCAGAGCCCCCACTAGGGGAGAGTGGGGTAAGCAGAGCCCCCACTAGGGGAGAGTGGGGTAAGCAGAGCCCCCACTAGGGGAGAGTGGGGTAAGCAGAGCCCCCCACTAGGGGAGAGTGGGGTAAGCAGAGCCCCCCACTAGGGGAGAGTGGGGTAAGCAGAGCCCCCCACTAGGGGAGAGTGGGGTAAGCAGAGCCCCCCACTAGGGGAGAGTGGGGTAGGCAGAGCCCCCCTTTTTCTTTAAACATTCAGCATCACTCCGTCAAGGGAAATATAGTATTCTGTCTAACAAAGATATCTACTTATACTTCAGGATGTTGTATATCCCTGGAATTCATATAAACATGACAGTTTTGAAGACATAGCTTGTCCAGAAATAAAGTGGTCTCTTGGCACAACCTACCCTGGGTATGGGGTAAGTTGAGCCACCCAGAAGTTTCTGTACTGAATGAAATACTACCTCGATCCTTGTTTCTCAAAAAGGGGATTTAGCACAATAGCAATCGCTTTTTTGTATTTGAATCATCTTTTAACACACTTAACATGAGCCAGGCCCTGTTGTTACCTCATATCCCAGCGATAATGCCTTGCGATAATGCCTTACTCAACTTGCCATTGGCAGTATTTACCTCATGGCCGTTGGCTCAACTTTGCCCAAGGCAAACATTTCAACTATATTAGCCTACACAGCTACAAGGATCCACTTTCACGCTAGGGTAAGGACCTCATGTTGAAGCTTACAGAGACCCCAACTGATGTATAAAACAATCTTACAATGATCTACTTTGGTTTATATACAACCATCATTAAACCTCTTACACAATAAATCCTTTTTTGGACCGAACTTGCTTTCCACTTTGTCCATGTGGTTCCTTCCTTCACTTCCTTTGGTCAAATGATACATTTTGTGTAGGGTTTCCTAGGATCTAAGGTGGCTCAACTCAACCCCACTCCAACTGTAGCACAAACTCATCCATTCACTTACGCACGCATGCATACACACAGCTACTCACAGACACAGTGGGGTAGTTTGGACGTCCAGACAGGGGTGCCAGGCTCTCGTCCGTAGCAGGTGAGTGTGGCACCGCCCTGCAGGATGAAGCCGGGGTAGCAGCTGTACTGGATGGTGGTCCCCACCAGGAGTTTCGGGTCGGACAGTGACCTGGTAGAGTGTTCCACGTGACCCGGATCTGAACAATACATTACTGAAGAGAGGGAAGGGGGGAGGGAGAGAGAGAGAGAAGAGAATGGGTGTCAGAGTGGGGTTTGCACTAGGCTCTCAATCACACACACACACACACACCCTCCCCCAACCACCCTAGCTAACTCACTCTTCTCGCAGAAGGGGGGCTGTGTGCTCCAGGTGAGGTCTAGCTGACAGGTAAGAGTCTCTCGTCCAACCAGGTCGTAGCCTGGGTCACACTGGTAGGTAATGCGAGCGCCCCGCACCAGGGCAGTATGGGACGTGGTCTTCCAGCCATTCTGGATCTCCGGCAGGTCCGGACACGAGTCGTTACGGGAGACCTCTGTGGAGACACACAAACAAACATTTAGAGATGCTTATTGTGATTTACACAAATTCATTCTCACACAAAATAACAAAGGAGAAGGGTTGCAGATGTATTTCTGCAGGCATGTCCTTCTACATTTCTGGTGAAAGAAGTGTATACAAGTGCGGGTGTGTACAGTGTCCACATAGAATGATCGAGTGTGCATATTCTAATGCGATCGCATGTTTGTGTTTCCTCGTGTGAACGTGGAGAGCATTCCAAATAATTGCGTGTGTGTGTGTGTGTGTGTGTTTATCCGCACGCACACAGGCCAAGTGGGACGGTGAGACAAATAGGATGTGATTGAATAAGGGCAGAGAGAGAGAGAGTGAAAGAGAGAGAGAGAGAGGAGGGTTAAGCGGAGGAAGAGAAAAGGGAGAGGAGACAGAAAGACGGAGTCTGGGACATTACACTGTCTCTCTCATTTCCTCAGCCTCCTCTTTATCTCTCTAGCTCTGTCTCTCTTTCACTGACTCTCCGTTTCAACTCGGCTGCCGACTAGGCATATATCCGAGTCGTCTATTCCTCCAATATTGGCTCCCGTCTCTTATCAATTCATTTTGTTACTTCTCCTTCCCTCCCTCTCTGCTTCTCTTCTCCACCCCCCCTCTCTTACCCATGTAGTTGATGATGAAGCCCTCTCCCTTGCCGAAGACGAGGCCGGCGGGGTCGGAGTGGAAGGTCACGGTGAGGTCAGGGGTCGTGGACTGTATCTTGAAGGGCCCGGGTCCGCCCACGTACTGGCCCAGGATATGGGTGGTGACTTCATCACCGTCCAGGATGGTCAACATGTCACTGTCACTCAGGTTCAGACTGAAGTGGGGGGGAGAGAGAGAGAGATAAAGGGAGAGAGTGCATAGTTGATTCAATCTCTAGTTGTTGAATCACACATTTTTCTAATGGTAATTTTGCCCTGTGGAATTGGCCGTTGCTTTGGCAATAAGTAGCCTACTTTTGTCATGCCCATAAACATTGTGAATTTAAATTGGACTCATCCAACACATCCCAAATCACATGATATGAGTGTATATGGTATCAGCACCATATGGCAAACTGGCGACCTGTCATTCATGTTTTTGATCCCACCTGTTTAAACAACAACAAAAGAGTTGCCCTGTTTTGCATGTCATTCTGGCATTCATTCGTGTCACATGTCATTGGCCACAGACAAAAATGACGTCAAATCACGCTATAAACTCAGCAAAAAAAGAAACGGCCTCTCACTGTCAACTGCGTTTATTTACAGCAAACTTAACGTGTAAATATTTGTATGAACATAACAAGATTCAACAACAGAGACATAAGTTCCACAGTGTGACTAACAGAAATAGAATAATGTGTCCCTGAACAAAGGGAGGGGGGTCAAAATCAAAAGTAACAGTCAGTATCTGGTGTGGCCACCAGCTGCATTAAGTACTGCAGTGCATCTCCTCCTCATGGACTACACCAGATTTGCCAGTTCTTGCTGTGAGATGTTACCCCACTCTTCTACCAAGGCACCTGCAAGTTCCCACACATTTCTGGGGGGAATGGCCCTAGCCCTCACCCTTCGATCCAACAGGTCCCAGACGTGCTCAATGGGATTGAGATCCGGGCTATTCGCTGGCCATGGCAGAACACTGACATTCCTGTCTTGCAGGAAATCACGCACAGAAGGAGCAGTATGGCTGGTGGCATTGTCATGCTGGAGGGTCATGTCAGGATGAGCCTGCAGGAAGGGCAACACATGAGGGAGGAGGATGTCTTCCCTGTAATGCACAGCATTGAGATTGCCTGCAATGACAACAAGCTCAGTCTGATGATGCTGTGACACACCACCCCAGACCATGACGGACCCTCCACCTCCAAATCGCTCCCGCTCCAGAGTACAGGCCTCTGTGTAACGCTCATTCCTTCGCCGATAAACGCGAATCCAACCATCACGCCTGGTGAGACAAAACCGCGACTTGTCAAAGAAGAGCACTTTTTTGCCAGTCCTGTCTGGTCCAGCAACGGTGGATTTGTGCCCATGGTTGATGTTGTTGCCAGTGATGTCTGGTGAAGACCTGCCTTACAAAGGCCTACAAGCTCAGTCCAGCCTCTCTCAGCCTATTGCGAACAGTCTGATCAATGATGGAGGGATTGTGCATTCCTGGTGTAACTTGGGCAGTTGTTGTTGCCATCCTGTACCTGTCCCGCAGGTGTGATGTTCGGATGTACCGATCCTGTGCAGGTGTTGTTACACGTGGTCTGCCACTGCGAGGACGTGGTCTGCCACTGTCCGTCCTGTCTCCCTGTAGTGCTGTCTCAGGCGTCTCACAGTACGGAAATTGCAATTTATTGCCCTGGCCACATCTGCAGTCCTCATGCCTCCTCCCTGGGCATCTTTCTTTTGGTGTTTGTCAGAGTCAGTAGAAAGGTCTCTTTAGTGTCCTAAGTTTTCATGACTGTGACCTTAATTCCCTAAAATCTGTAAGCTGTTAGTGTCTTAACGACCGTTCCACAGGTGCATGTTCATTAATTGTTTATGGGTCATTGAACAAGCATGGGAACCAGTGTTTAAACCCTTTACAATGAAGAACTGTGAAGTTATTTCGATTTGTACGAATGATCTTTGAAAGACAGGCTCTTGGAAAAGGGACGTTTCTTTTCTTTGCAGAGTTTCTCTCTCGTAGCTTTGATTGGAAATCATACTTTTAAAATCTTGGCTGGCTTGCAAGATAAGCAGTCATCATGAATCACATCGACAATCTACTGGCAATGCTTTTCAGGCCTTGTCATATGAAGATGGCTCATCGGCCATTGGACATCAGCATTTAAAACAAATCAAGTCGGAAATCATAAATTCAACAATGTATCAGGTATGAAGGTAAGACCCAGATGCAGACCACGTCGAGTAAACAATAGTTTAATGTTCCAACAGGGGCAGGCAATAGACAGGTCAAGGCAGGCAGGGGTCAGTAAACCAGAGTTTGGGCAAAGGTACAGGTCGACAGGCAGGCTCAGGGGCAGGCAGGTGGGCTCGGAGTCAGGACAGGCAAGGGTCAAAACCAGGAGGGCGAGAAAGGAGAAACTGGAAAAAGCAGGCACTGAGACACAAAACGCTGGTTGTTCTTGAACAAACAAGCCAAACTGTCAACAGACAAACAGAGAACACAGGTATAAATACACAGGGGATAATGGGGAAGATGGGCGACACCTGGAGGGGGGTGGAGACAAGCACAAGGACAAGTGAAACAGATCAGGGTGTGACACAATGAGTGGTTTGGAATGAAGCAGTGGCTAACTGTGAGCGTCGCAAGGCAATCACTATTTTGCTTCCCCTGCCTGCAATTCGGTGGAGTGGGTGTGTGGTCCAAGTCTGGGTTTAACTTTTTACTGCAGTGCACCAAATCAGGGTCATACAGTGTTTATTGGTAGTCTTAAACAAATCTACTTTGAAACAACACCTCACACAAATGGTTATGGGCTTCAACAAATATTTTGAGTTCATATACAGTACCAGTCAGTACCGGTGCAAAGCTGTCATCAAGGCAAAGGGTGGCTACTTTGAAGAATCTCATATAAAATATACTTTGATTTGTTTAACACTTTTTTGGTTACTACATGATTCCATAGTTTTGATGTCTTCACTATCATTCTACACTGTAGGGAAAGAAAGATAATCCCTGGAATGAGTAGGTGTGTCCAAACCTTTGACTGGTACTAGACATAAATAAAATATAAGATGTATTTACAACAGTCCATCCATGAGGTCACTGGGTCATTTGACTGTGGATTTAAAACATCCGCCTGAAAGGGTCTCAAAACACGAGAATTGTGCATCACATGTAGACCAACGCAGTTAAACGTAGAGTACTGGGGAAATCAAACGTCTGACTCAGCCAGACAAAGCATATAGGACAGCCATGACCTTCACAACCGACAAACGGAAGAGAATAGGTACGTGCTCGCCCGAATTATAGCACTTGCATGAAATTGGGTGGCTAAATGAATAGGCATATAGGCTACGTCGATCTCAGCCCGCTCATGCCGAAATTGCGGCTTGCCTCTTATCCACTCATCTCTCCCTTATGCCATAGTTTGTACATCTCAATTGTTATATTGCTTACGGTATATAGGTCTCTCTCATTAGTATCTTATTAATAATTTTAGGCAATGTTAGAATGATGTATTTAGTTGTTTTGCTTACTTTGCTCATCATAAAGAGCTCATGTGCTTTTCTCCAAAAGGAGGGGATACTATATAATGTTGTTGGGTCTGTAACAGTGGCGGTTCTAGACCATTTCAACTGGGGGGGGGCAGTTGTACTGTTAGAGGGACCAGTTACATTAGACATTATTGTTGTCATATCGTTTTCTTCACTGCATTGCAGGCATTAGCAGGCAAAATACCATGTTCATAATCATCATCGTTGCCACTGTCTAATAACAGATGTAAAAAAAGAACAATAGCAAAAAATGAGTTATGTAAAAATGATTTCACCCCCCCCCCCAGAACCGTTAGTGGTCTGTAACCATGTTTACCAGTGACCATCTCTTCACATTTAACATTTGTATTCAACAAAAAGTTCAGTAAAAGTTCAGTAATAGACAGTAATAGACCCATGTGATTCCAGTTCACATTGCGCCGTCTGTGCTTCAGTATAATGTCTATAAGTGGATCTTTGTGATTCTCTGGGGTGACTTCATTAAGAGTAAAGTTGAGGCCTCAACATCTTGCTGAATTTATCTGTACTGACGTCTAACCTGGATTTCTGTCGCTGTCCATTTGGAAAGTGCTGAACGAAGGCATACCCCATCGCAGTGTGGTGTTGTTCCCCTAGATTATGCACCGAGTTGCACACAAGGACCAATTCAATTAGGCCAAGTCAAGAGGGGATGTTAATAATTTGATTTAAAAAAAAAATAATAATAATAATAATAATAATAATTACAGCTGCATAGCAAATGTTAGTTTTTGGTGTCAAACACTTTTTTTCATATCTATATTGTACATACACGTGATTGTAAAAATTGTGTATATTTTGGTTTGGCCCATTGCGGGTTATCTGTATTTCCGTACCCCCTTATTGTTCTCTTTTGCCTGACCTTCAGCTAGCGAGGTGCCTGAGAGCTGTGACTGCACCAAGGGTTAACATAATGTGTGTTGTCTCTTCATGTGCAGGGCAAATAAAAATAATTCAACCAGCAGACCTCCAGTTGTGGCAGCGTCCTAATTAAAAGTACACAACGCAGAAACGAACCACGTGCACTTGCTCATACTTCGAGCGAAGTGTTAATGATACGAGAACCAACATGATGAATTTACTGAACATAAATGTAATAATGTTTGCGTGTGGTTCAAAAGTCATGTTGGCATTCGTTATTAATGAAGGAGAAGGCGGTTCTTATCGAGTTACACAAATCCACGAGGAGTCAGTAGAAACCGTATTTATTGAAGAAAGTCCGCTGTTTCAGCCGTTTTGTTTTTCTTCAAAAGGTAGTAAATGAGGCTGAATGAACAGTTTCGCTGCCAGACGAGTCTCCGCTAATAGCCAGGTGTAGCAGGTGGTAAGGATTCACGGTGCTGAAAAGAAAGCTCAGCCGCCGGGACAGCTTTATGTCGGCCCTGACATTTAATGTACTGTTGAGTAATAGGTCGTGGCTTCACCGGTTTCACAGTTTGCCCCACCAAGATTGTCATGCAACAAAAAAAAATGGCCACTGACTCAGTGTGAGGTAAAGGGGTGTCAGAGGGCTGACAGAGGGGTGTCAGAGGGGTGACAGAGGGGTGTCAGAGGGGTGACAGAGACTAAACGCTGGAAGAGTCAGATGGAATGCTGGGGGCTTGATGACATCAGAGGCTAGGTGATGAGTAACATCTGGCTACTTTGACAATCTATTACCATCAGAAATCTGACAGGTGTGTGTATGTATGTGTGTGTGGCAGATTGTATGTGGCAGGCAGGTAGCCTAGTGGTTGTAGAGGCGAACCAGTGACCGGAGGGTTGCCAGTTCAAATCCCAGGTCCCATATCAAATCCTAGATGCCATTGCCTGCTGTTATGCACAGTGTGGCAGCCCCCTAAACCTCACCAAAACGTGTGTTTATTAGAGGTCGTTTAGACATGGACAGAGATTTCCCATCCGACCCGATATGCATAAATATATATTTAGAGAGAGAGACCCGTTCTGAATGGATCCGAGGACAACTAGACCCATTCCGCATAGACCTGGTTGGATCCGGACCCGGTCCGAGTGAGGGAAGTAGCAGAAAAGTACATTTTGAAGAGACTTTATTAACCAGAGCAGATAAAGTGTGAGGGAGAGGAGGTAGAGAGAAGTGACGGACGCTCTAGCAGGGGCCGTGCTGTGTGTTTAGGCTACTGTGAGTGTGAGCGAGTGACACGGGAACAGGGAGGAGGGAGGAAGAGATGACAGTTAGCCTACAAAACAACAACAACTCCATTCAGAATATGAAGTAGCAGCCTACCTTTTGGCTCCTGGTCATTGTAGCTTCTCCTTTAACTTTTCATACCATCATTTTAATTCCATCCTCCCATTGATTAGATATTTCCTCACTTTTGCCCAACCCGGAGGCTCTATCACTGTAGCCCATTGCCGCTTTGATGACTTCTGATTGGCTGACAACAACAACAAGCTATTATGCGCCACTCTCACGAAAAGCAAGAGCAGCAGTATAAAATGATCCAATTTATCTCTCTTCTGCAGCCGTCGCGTTCGGATCTGTATGGATCCTTCCGGATTACTCATTTAAAATGACACATAGGCCTTCCCCGATACCCGTGGCGATCATATCAGATCCAACCCAGACCCGTGACATGACTTAGAATTCTGGGTCTCGGTATTCGGGTACAGCTGGATCCGTGAAGACCTCTAGTGTGTATGTCTTTTGGAGGGGTTAAAAGTCACATTTTGGTTGGAACTAATCTTAATGTGTGTGTGTGTGTGTATATGTGTGTATATGTGTGTGTGTGTGTGTATATGTGTGTGTGTGTGTATATGTGTGTGTGTGTATATATGTGTGTGTGTGTGTGTGTGTGTGTATATATATCTCACAGCTGTACGTCGAGCAGCACGCATTTGTCCTCCCCTACATGTATCCTCCAGCTGCAGTCCTCTCCCTCTCCGTACCACTCTGGCCAGTTGGGAGACAGGATCACACCCCCAGGACCTGCTAGGTCTCCCCCACACAGGGCTGGAGACGGAGGGAGAGGAGCGAGTGAGAGGGGGGAGATATCCCAATTTAAAAATACTAAATAAAAAAGGAACTGTATATTTTCACATTAAACTCTGTTGTCAAATTGTATCATTAAAGATAAACGCCTCACAGCCTGATATCAGAACTCTCAATGTGAAAGAAAATAGCACCATAGGATTTTCAGAAGTCTACATAGACACACACACACACACACACACACACACACACACACACACACCTTTGCAGAGTGGTTCCGTGTCGTTCCAGTAGGGGTCTCTGGCGTTGATACACTCTATGACTGGCGGCCCCTGCTCCAGAGAGTGACCAGTATCACAGCTGAACTGCACCACAGCGCCAACACCGTAGGCCTGGTCAGTGGTGCTGAAGTTACCATTCTGCAGGTAGGGCTCATAACAATGGCCACGCTTAAACGCTGCAGGGAGAGAGAGAGAGAGAGAGAGAGACGGGAGAGGGAAACGAGAGAGCAGAGAGGAGGTTAGACAGAAAGGTTGGAGAATATGATGAAATGTTTCATCTGGTTTGTGTGCTCTTACCCTCATAGCGGATGTTGAAGCCTGTATTATGGTTAGGTTGGTCAGTGATGAACTGTACCCTGACTGCTGGACCCTCACTGATCACCCCTTCAAACGGTATTGGACCACCCCGCCCCGAGTCAAACAGCACCACAGACCCAGCGTCCAGACCGCTCCATAACACAAGTCTGGGGGGAGAAATTTCATTGGAACACTTTATGGGTCCCAGATTGTTGGGATATGCAGACCTATAAACAACTTGAAGATTTGATCCATTTCCAAAGTTGATTACAGCACAATTATAATTTACACATTCAAAGCTCAAACACATTCCCTCTCTCTCTGACCTTTCGGTGGGTCCAAGGGCCAGTCTCTCCAGGTGCAGGTGTAGTCTCTGTGCTGTGGGGGCCTCCATGGACCAGGAGCAGGAACGGTCCTGGGTGGCATCGGGCCCCAGGCGGGGAGAGGGAGACAGGACCCTCCCTACTGTAGCGTTCTTCACTGAGCCCCCACATAGTGCTATGGAGGGAGAGAGGTGATTATTATATGTGTGTGTGTGTGTTTGTGTCTCCCCAGCTCTGCAGCTGGGCATGTTGTTGCTCCAGACAGCGGCATGCATTGAGATGTGTGTGTGTGAATATGTATGTGTGTGTCCCTGCATCTGCATGTGTCTCTCCCTCTCCTCCCTACCTCTACAGCTGGGCTCCTTGCTGCTCCAGACAGGCAGAGATGCATTGAGGCAGGTGAGTGCCACTGCCCCCTGCAGGTGGTATCCCATATGGCAGTGGAAGCGGGCAGTGCCCCCTGGCAGCAGGTCCAGCACTGACACCTCCCCAAAATGAGGCCTCCTCGGCAGGGCACAGCTCAGTCGGAATACTGTCAGGGGGAGAGGGGCAGGGGGGGGGGGGGAGGGGCAGGGGGGGAGAGGGGCAGGGAGGGGGGAGAATGAGAGAGGGAAAGACAGAGATTTCCATTCTGTCATTCTCTCCCATCATATGTTATGCTATTCTGTTCCACAGTTGGCTTCCTGTTCTAATTTGATCTGAGATGACTGGACAGGCCAGAATAAAGATAAAGGAGAGGACAAGGCAGAGTAATAGATAATGGAGAGGACAGGCCAGAATAATAGATGGAGGACAGGCCAGAATAATAGATAGAGGACAGGACAGGATAATAGATATGGTTTTCATGCCACGTTGACTTCATCTATCCAGAGACGCAGGAGGAAGCGAGGCACCTCACTCCCTAATTTCTTCTGGTTACATTACAGTCAATGAACTAAGCTATTGCATTGGCATCTATGGGAGAACTACCCCGTTAAGCAGACCGGAACTGACCATTTCTTTTTCAATGGTAAACGAGTGAACTATCTTCATTTATCCACCATCTTTGTCCAGCCCTGTCACATCTGAACTGACACAGAGGTTGCGGTTCATACTCATAAAAGACACACCCTCGTCCACTTACCCTCCTCGCCTTATGCCCTCGGGGGAATCCTGGAGGAAGGTCCAAATGATTAGCCAAGCAAGGGACGTTTGCAACGCAAGACCCTCAGCCCTCGTTTTTAGTCGAGTTGGCGAGTGAACAATAATGTTCACGTCGGATGTAGAAAGCTGCTAATGCACATGACGGCACCAACACGTCTCATAAAATGTAAATGTGTGTTGTTTGGTTATCTTTTGGAAATTGTAGAAATAAAACATGTTCCAGCTAGGCAGGCTAACGTTAGTTAGCTAATTAATTTTCTAGCGATCATACAGTAGGCGTAAATGAATAATTATATATTTAATGTAAGTAGACATGCACTCATAATTGACTGTAGCGCATATAAAGCACCCACAAGCTACTGGTGTCTGAAAACACAATCATCGCGGGATGAAGGAGTGACGAATTTCCAGCCAAGGGTGGTCCATTTAAAATTCATTCCTTCCTCCCTCGCTCTGCAAGTACATACTCGTCAGACGTCATGATACGTCATCAGATGTGTCCACTTAATTTGAGGGCTGAGGGGATAGGGTGTGTCTTTTAAGTGTTCTCTCTGACTGCAGCCGGAGAGTTCACAGGGGTGAGATGAGATAGGGAGACATTACTGATGACACATACAAACACAAACAACCACACAATCATGTGCACACACATCTACACTATCAAAGGGCTGAGATGAGATGAACCAATGAATCAGAGTTCCAATCAGCTAATTGATATGACACATCCAGTCACAGTGCTAATTGATTACAAAACAATATTAAGTGGGGAGGCAATTAACAGATCAGGTAGACAGAGAATCAACAGCACCTGAGGACTTAATGAAGGCTTTGATTTCAAAACATGAAAAGTGTGTGTGTGTGTGTGTGTGTGTGTGTGTGTGTGTGTGTGTGTGTGTGTGTGTGTTTGTGTGTGTGCATGCATGTACTCACTCTGGTAGTGCAGCTGGAACATGCCCATGCCCCCCTCAGGCAAGGAGCGGTAGTATACTGAGATGGTATTGGTCGGACTGCGGATCACCTGACCCTCCACCAGAAGCGTGTGATTGGCCAGAACTAGCAAGGCCCCACCCTCATCCACCCCTCTGATTGACAGCTGCTCTCCCTCTGATAGATTCACACTCTTCACCTGAGAGATGGAGAGAGACAGAGGGAGAGAGGCATGGAGAGAAGGAGAGAGGGAGAGAGAGAAAGAGAGAGTGAAAGAGAGGGGGGGTGGAGAAAGACAGTGTGAAAGAGTTTAACATCTCATGAACCAAGATTGCTACGATACAGAAATATTCTAATATGTGCAGCATGACTGCAAAAAAAGAGGACCTGGAACAGCCCCAGTGTTGTGTGGAGGACAGGGTGCTGTTCCAGCAGACACCACTAGGGGTCAGAGTGAGATCACCACAGAGTCAACTATTGCAACACAGATCGGTGTGTGTGCCACAGGAGGTTGGTGGTACTTTAATTGGGGAGTACAGGCTCGTGGTAATGGCTGGAGCGGAATGGGTGGAATGGTATCAAATACACTGCTCAAAAAAATAAAGGGAACACTAAAATAACACATCCTTGATCTGAATGAATTAAATATTCTTATTAAATACTTTTTTCTTTACATAGTTGAATGTGCTGACAACAAAATCACAGAAACATAATCAATGGAAATCAAATTTATCAACCCATGGAGGTCTGGATTTGGAGTCACACTCAAAATTAAAGTGGAGAACCACACTACAGGCTGATCCAACTTTGATGTAATGTCCTTAAAACAAGTCAAAATTAGGCTCAGTAGTGTGTGTGGCCTCCACGTGCCTGTATGACCTCCCTACAACGCCTGGGCATGCTCCTGATGAGGTGGCGGATGGTCTCCTGAGGGATCTCCTCCCAGACCTGGACTAAATCATCCGCCAACTCCTGGACAGTCTGTGGTGCAACGTGGCGTTGGTGGATGGAGCGAGACATGATGTCCCAGATGTGCTCAATTGGATTCAGGTCTGGGGAACGGGCGGACCAGTCCATAGCATCAATACCTTCCTCTTGCAGGAACTGCTGACACACTCCAGCCATATGAGGTATAGCAAAGTCTTGCATTAGGAGGAACCCAAGGCCAACCACACCAGCATATGGTCTCACAACGTGTCTGAGGATCTCATCTCGGTACCTAATGGCAGTCAGGCTACCTCTGGCGAGCACATGGAGGGCTGTGCGGCCCCCCAAAGAAATGCCACCCCACACCATGACTGACCCACCGCCAAACCGGTCATGCTGGAGGATGTTGCAGGCAGCAGAACATTCTCCACGGCGTCTCCAGACTCTGTCACGTCTGTCACATGTGCTCAGTGTGAACCTGCTTTCATCTGTGAAGAGCACAGGGTGCCAGTGGCGAATTTGCCAATCTTGGTGTTCTCTGGCAAATGCCAAACGTCCTGCACGGTGTTGGGCTGTAAGCACAACCCCCACCTGTGGACGTCGGGCCCTCATACCACCCTCATGGAATCAGTTTCTGACCGTTTGAGCAGACAGATGCACATTTGTGGCTTGCTGGAGGTCATTTTGTAGGGCTCTGGCAGTGCTCCTCCTGCTCCTCCTTGCACAAAGGCGGAGGTAGTTGTCCTGCTGCTGGGTTGTTGCCCTCCTACGGCCTCCTCCACGTCTCCTGATGTACTGGCCTGTCTCCTGGTAGCGCCTCCATGCTCTGGACACTACACTGACAGACACAGCAAACCTTCTTGCCACATCTCGCATTGATGTGCCATCCTGGATGAGCTGCACTACCGAGCCACTTGTGTGGGTTGTAGACTCCGTCTCATGCTACCACTAGAGTGAAAAGCCACATTCACCAAAACATCAGCCAGGAAGCATAGGAACTGAGAAGTGGTCTGTGGTCCCCACCTGCAGAACCACTCCTTTATTGGGGGTGTCTTGCTAAATGCCTATAATTTCCACCTGTTGTCTATTCCATTTGCACAACAGCATGTGAAATTTGTCAATCAGTGCTGCTTCCTAAGTGGACAGTTTGATTTCACAGAAGTGTGATTGACTTGGAGTTACATTGTGTTGTTTAAGTGTTCCCTTTCTTTTTTTGAGCAGTGTATATATACACATGGTTTCTATGTGTTTGATGCCATTCCACTTACTCCGTTCCGGCCATTATTATGAGCCGCCCTCCCCTCAGCAGCCTCCACTGGTGTGTGTGTGTGTGTGTGTGTGTGTCTGTGTGTGTGTGTGTGTGTGTGTGTGTCTGTGTGTGTGTGTGTGTGTGTGTGTGTGTGTGTCTGTGTGTGTGTGTGTGTGTGTGTGTGTCTGTGTGTGTGTGTGTGTGTGTGTGTGTGTGTGTGTGTGTGTGTGTGTGTGTGTGTGTCTGTGTGTGTGTGTGTGTGTGTGTGTGTGTGTGTGTGTGTGTGTGTGTCTGTGTGTGTGTGTGTGTGTGTGTGTGTGTGTGTGTGTGTGTGTGTGTACATGCTGTGTGTGTGTGTGTGTGTGTGTGTGTGTGTGTGTGTGTGTGTGTGTGTGTGTGTGTGTGTGTGTGTGTGTGTGTGTGTGTGTGTGTGGATGCGTTCGTGAATTATTGTTGCACGGGTTGACTCCTAACCCGAAGTCCCTGCGGTTATATCCGCGGGGCGGGTGGGTTTAGGGTCATGAAATACTGGGTGGATGAAGGGTGGGTGGAAGGGTGGATGAAGGGTGGGAGGAAGGGTGGATGAAGGGTGGATGAAGGGTGGGTGGAAGGGTGAAGGCCGGGGGGGTTGAATAAAGAGAAAACAATATCTTAAATACCTTACAGAAAAAGTTAACGTCGATCGACTCGGGCAAAAAGGACAATGTTGGAGTTGAATTTAATAAGAGAAAAGCTGCGGAGAGTTGAAAATAAAGATATAATTGAAAATTCATGTTTAGGAAAGAATTGGTGAAAGAGGATGATAGCGGTGCCGCTGTGTAATGTGTGACGATTGTGAGGCGCTTTACAAATTCAACAGTCACAAGACAGGGACTTCAAATAGGCAAATGGCACGTCAAGGGAACTGTAGCTTACTGTTCGGATTTGTAAGATGGAAACTGAAATCTGGACACTGAAAGTAGGTCTGTAACCTCTCACGCCTCCATCAGACCGACAGTATATTGGTACACCAGAAGTACATTCATTTCCAATGGAACGCTGCGTTGCAGAGTCAGTTGCTTTCTGTGTGGTGCATATGTTGGAAGTATCGAAGGTATGCATCAAGTTGTATGCAGAGAATTGACAGAAATACCCACAATTTTGTTGTTGTTGCACACATATCCACTAAAATGTTGGATTACATCATGAAAAAAGTTTACCTGCAGAATTTACAATGACGAATTTACAACTTTGCAAATATACTGTCGGTCTGATTGAGGTATTACTATAAATTCCTGCAGAATTATACATTTCATGCAGTGAAATTATACTCCAAATGTAGGCAACATTTTTACTCGGGAACAGGAGTGGAGAAATAGGATTTCTTTCATCATCTTGAGAGAATGTGAATGTGCAGTTTTTATCAGCGTCATAAAATCTGATAGCATTTCAAACACATCAAATATGGATCCAAGCTGAAATCTTATCAGAAACATGTTGGGTCATTGACAACTTTCTATTTCCGTACAACCGGTCAAACTGATATCAATTGGAAATTTTGCACAGAAAATCTTTTCTGTCTTTTTTTGTTATTGTATTTTATCCCCGGTCCCTAAACGTATTTCCTCCTTGAAAAAAAAGTAGAGATCACAGAGAAAAATGTACCCATGTCAACTATATTGAAGCATTCATTCTATCGATTTATGACATTATTCTGGTAAGTATTTATTTAGTCTTTTAGGGCAACATACAATGACAGCAGAGAAGTTTAATGTATCTAATTCTAGAAAAGTTGACGAACAAATAGCCTAAAAAATAAAATTGGGTAAATTATGTGCCGAAACATAGCCTATCTAATTCAGGCTAAAAAAATTATCCAGCACCCCCTGTCAAAAAAATATTCTGCTGTCTCGGACTGTAGACTACAGCCTCAGATTTTCACTTTATCACATATAATTGGGTGGCGCGTGTTTGTGAGTGTGAATGTATACAGGATTTATACACATTGTGACGGATGGAATTTCATGACTTCTCCATGACTTTTAACCACATTTCCATGATCAACAACTGCCGGTGTCTCTATGTATGTATCAAAAAGTAAGCGTGATGTGGTATCGACACTGGGTGACTGCTCTTTGATCCCATGTACCGTCTCCTGCCATTGTGTAAAGCACCCCCTCCCCCCCCCACACACACACACACAAAGTAGAATACCTGTATAAAACACATGTGTGGTCAACGCTCAGCCTGAAGAGTGTGTAAAGGCTTTTGATCAAGCCCTGCTAAAACACACCAGAGCCAGTTTATCAAAGGTCTGGTTGAGCAGCTAATTTAATTTTTAAAAAGGTGGTTTGTTAAGAGGGAGACTGGAATAAAAGCCTACACACCCATTAGCTTTCCTGGATGATGGCTGACCACCCTTGATGTATTACATTGCAACAATACAACCAAGTCATTTGTATGCCTTTTGAAAAATTCTCTCATTCATTATATTTTAGAGCAAACGGCTATGGTAGGCTACAAATATTGGTATTCAGCTGATGCAAGCCCACAAATGTTATTCTGGGAATGTACCTTTTCTAGTTTAGTCATAATGTGTTTATCTTAGCTACCTTAGAAGTGTTTACATTGCAGGCTATTGAGATGCAATGTCCCCATACAATAGATTAGACAAATCAACTGGAAGTATGCACAAAACGAGTTTTGAAGGCACAGAATCCAAAAGGCTACATCTAACATTTTATGGGGCGGCAGGGTAGCCTAGTGGTTAGAGCGTTGGACGAGTAACCGAAAGGTTCAATTCCCCGAGCTGACAAGGTACAAAACTGTCGTTCTGCCCCTGAACAGGCAGTTAACCCACTGTTCCTAGGACGTCATTGAAAATAAGAATTTGTTCTTAACTGACTTGCCTGGTTAAATAAATGTTTAAAAAAATGGACTGATTCACAAATTATTCATTTGATTCTTATGGTTCGATTCACCACGATATAACCGAATCCCAACTAATACAACGGAGAGGTGAATTGTTCATTTCGTCAAAAATAATGATTTAAATGAATCATATGAATCATTCCAAAAAGCTAATCAACTTTGTTCGCGAGCCGACGTAGAACGTTGTTTTTTTATACATGCTAATTATAGCTGAACAGTTAATCGAGGATACAATATGTACGTTTTGAATTGTCTGTTCTCTATCATATTTTATAGGTTTACCTGCTGCTACAATGTCCCAACTATCTCCTTGAGCAGCGGCCCACTCGTCTCGTACACATGCTGGTGATGCGCGCAAACATAGAATGCGCTCGTCTCATTCCGATCCTGGCTGACATGTTGATTTTTTATTTGATTGATAAAATATTTAAAAACTGTGCCTAAATAAATGACATTAACAGACATTATGAAATTAATTTCCATGACTTTTCCACACCTGGACCAGTTGTTTTTTCTTCATGACTATACGAACCCTGTGGGTGTTTGTTTACCTGTAGCTCGACTCCATAGCCTGTGTACACAGTGACGGTGTATGTACAGTGTAGGTATGTTCCATCTGGTAGAGGGGGGTCGTCAGAAGAGTCTATGTATCCCTCTGGGTCGGAGAAATTCACCATACAGCCGGACACATCTGGAGAGAGAGTTTAGGAGAGGGGGAGGAGAGGAGGAGGGAATGAGAGGAGAGGAAGGGGACAGAGGAGGTGAGGAGCGGAGATGACAAACAATACTGGAAAAATATTGGAAAAGCAATTTATTTTCACAGCGTAATCCAGGATGCTGGTGAGATAAGCACATCTATGTCTTCAGTCAGAGAAAGGTAAACAACTGCTTTCTGTAAAAAGGACAAGGTGTTCTCTAACATTGAGAACATTCTCTAACATATACCTGGTGAAGGTGTGTCTGCAGCCATGGTCGCCATGACGATAGCGGTGACCTCATCTCGCTGTCCCAGCGGTGTGTATGTGGATGTGTGTGTCCCGGGCTGGGAGGAGGAAGGGATGGGGTTGTTGTCGGATTGGGAGGGCTGTGACGGGAGGAGGGGTCCACTGTCGTGGGGCTGTGAGACTAGGGATCCTATCCTCTTCAACAGATCCTGCTGATCCATAGAGAGACCACCAGACAGGCCCCTCACGCTCAGTCCTCTGCCCAGGAGAGGCAGCAGGTCCTGGGGCTGAGCAGAGGGCAGGACCACCCCCCTTGTCTGGTAGAGGAGACGATCCTTCTGGGCCAGGAATGACTCGAGCAGATCACCAGTGGCACCCATCCCCGCCCCGGGCACTAACCCAACCACGGAACTTCTCCCTCGGGATGAGTCTATGTCTGTGTCCCCTACGGCTTGAGAGGGGGAGGGTTGTGTGGAGTCAACTTCACCTAGAGAAACGGAGAGAGAAAAAGAAAGTGTAAAAGAGAGTGAGACTACAGGTGATATGTAGTCTTTACACTAGTGCTGCTTTTAGCACTGAGAATAATTGTATTTTTTTGACTCATTCTATGTTAGGGCTCTCCTGCAGCCGGTCCGGTGTCCGGGGAGAAATGCAAACCAGTGGGACTGAGGAACTGGAGGGCCTGCTGTGCACGCTTAAGCTGGAGCAAAGAGAGAGACAGCTCCGAGCTCCCAGGTAGCCTTTCTTCTCTGTGTGTCTAGTGAATGTGGTGTGGCTGTGTTAGGACCTGTTTTAGCCTGGTATAACATTACACGGATAAGCAAAAACCTGCAGGACTGAGGAACTCAAAGGGAAGCGCCTGAAAACCTTTCTTCCCTGTGTGTCTAGTGACTATGTCTGGAGAGTGTGGCTGTGTTAGGGCCTCTGTGGAGCAGGAAACTGTCCAGTTTGACCGTGTTCTACTGTCTGTTCCGCTGTCTGTTCCGCTGTCTGTTCCACTGTCTGTTCTACTGTCTGTTCCACTGTCTGTTTCACTGTCTGTTCTGCTGTCTGTTCCGCTGTCTGTTCCGCTGTCTGTTCCACTGTCTGTTCCACTGTCTGTTCCACTGTCTGTTCTACTGTCTGTTCCACTGTCTGTTTCACTGTCTGTTCAGCTGTCTGTTCCGCTGTCTGTTCCACTGTCTGTTCCGCTGTCTGTTCCGCTGTCTGTTCCGCTGTCTGTTTCGCTGTCTGTTCCGCTGTCTGTTCCGCTGTCTGTTCCGCTGTCTGTTTCGCTGTCTGTTTCGCTGTCTGTTCCACTGTCTGTTCCGCTGTCTGTTCCGCTGTCTGTTCCGCTGTCTGTTCCGCTGTCTGTTCCGCTGTCTGTTCCGCTGTCTGTTCCGCTGTCTGTTCCGCTGTCTGTTCCGCTGTCTGTTCCACTGTCTGTTTCACTGTCTGTTCTACTGTCTGTTCCGCTGTCTGTTCTGCTGTCTGTTCCGCTGTCTGTTCCGCTGTCTGTTCCACTTTCTGTTCCATTGTCTGTTCCATTGTCTGTTCCACTCTCCGTTCTACTGTCTGTTCTACTGTCTGTTCCACTGTTTGTTCTACTGTCTGTTCCACTGTCTGTTCTGCTGTATGTTCTACTGTTTGTTCTACTGTCTGTTATATTGCCTGTTCCACTGTTATCAGGACTACTGGGGCGATCTGGCATCAGGACGAGCAGCCAAGCCCAATAGCCTGCTCTTTATTGCACACACAAACAGGTAGAATGCACACACACCACATGCATACACACCACCTGCATGCACCCACATGCACACACACACTCACACAGGCAGACCACAGACTCTTTGGGTGAGGTAGAGAAAGGGTAGGCAGTCAGGCATGACGGAGAGAGAGAGAGAGATAGAGGGGGGGAGAGAAAGGGAGTGAGAGGGAGAGAGAGATGGAGAGGGAGAGAGAGGGAGAGAGAGAGAGAGAAAGGGGAGATAGAGAAGGGAGATGGAGAAGGGAGAGAGAGAGAGAGAAAGAGAAGGGAGAGAGAGAGAAAGAGAGAAAGCGGTAGAGGGAGAGAAAGAGAGAGAGAAAGAGAGAAAGCGGTAGAGGGAGAGAGAGAGAGAGAGAGAGAGAGAGAGAAAGTGGTAGAGGGAGAGAGAGAGAGAGAGAGAGAGAGAGAGAGAGAGAGAGAGAGAGAAAAGAGAGAGAGAAAGAGAGCGAGAAAGCGGTAGAGGGAGAGAGAGAGAGAGAGAGAGAAAGCGGTAGAGGGGAGAGAGAGAGAGAGAGAGAGAGAGAGAGAGAGAGAGAGAGAGAAGGGAGAGAGAGAGAGAGAGAGAGAGAGAGAGAGAGAGAGAGAGAGAGAGAGAAGGGGGAGAATGAAAAAGGGAGAGTGAGAAGAACATTTAAAAAAAGCAGAGACAGGCACACTGCTCCCACGCATGCTAAAATAACATCTCCAAGTGCCCAGCACTAAAAAAGAACAGAACAGTGGACACAAGCCCGCAGGCACACACGCACACCAACGCATACACTCGCACACACACACACACAGCCAGGCCCTTCATGGCCAGTGTATCACTTGCGTTGCTGCCTAAACAGCAGCAACCCCTCCACTCCACACTGCAAAAACACTGGACCACTTACCACCTGCTTTCTATAATCCCATATCCTCACAGTGACATAAGGAAAACAGCGTTGGACTTATAGTGTCGGTTGTGTCTGCAGCCAGCTAGCATCCTACTCACGAGGAGATGTGGATGATACACGACAACAGGTGTGCCTGATCTGATACAAATATTCTTTCTTCCTTCTTCCTTCTTCCTCTTTTTTCTTCCTCAACCCTTTTAGTGTTTAACCCAATGAGGAAGAAAAAAGTGTATTTGTATCAGATCAGGCACACCTGTTGTCATGTATCATCCACATCTCCTCGTGAGTAGGATGCTAGCTGGTGGCTGATGAAGGTTCGATGGGTGGAGTTGACACTCTCTGCAGTACATTTTCTCAGCTGAGCTCTTTATATTGTATAGGAGCAAATCCATTCAAAGATCTATATTGTGAATGTGTGACTACAGTGCACATTGACTGTGTTTCTCAACCCAACACAACCTTTCGGTTACTAGTCCAACGCGCTAACCACTAGGCTACCCTGCCGACCCTCCTCACAGGAACACGGTGGTTTCTGTCGAAAAAGTAGTGCTGTATTCATAGAATGACCAGGGACAATAAGGAGGATTTTACCCAACAACAAAAGAATGATAAAAATGCTGTACAAACACCATTAAACCAATGTCTTTGTGATGGTGATGACTCACTCCCTCACAGTAGGGATGTTTTGGTATTACCAAGGCGTTATATTCTGCATGGTCTGAAAAGCCCCCCCAAAAAACACAACAATGGATGTTCTGATCAGAGATGAATGAAAACACCTCACTCTCTTACATCCTGATGTCAGTATTCGGTGCCTCTGAGATTTGGTTTGTAGAGAATTAAATACAACAACATCTAATGCTGTTGGCCTATCCTGAAACCTTCTAGCAGTATGCCTTTAAAACGCTTTAAAAAAACACAACCTAGAAACACACAGACTCACTAGCACTCATTCACTAACTCTCTCTCTCTCTCACACGCACACACACACACACACATACACCCACCCACGCACACTCACAAGATATCAGGTTCACACCCTTGTGGAGCTGAGTAACACATTATCATGTTCCTGACACAGTGTTCAACACATCGCTGTGTGTGTGTGTGTGTGTGTGTGTGTGTGTGTGTGTGTGTGTGAGAGAGAGAGAGACAGAGAGAGAGAGAGAGAGAGAGAGAGAGAGAGGGAAAGAAAGAAAGAGAGAGAGACAGAGAGAGAGAGAGAGAGAGAGGGAAAGAAAGAGGGAAAGAAAGAGGGAGAGAGAGACAGGGAAAGAAAGAGAGAGAGAGAGAGAGAGAGAGAGAGACAGGGAAAGAAAGAGAGAGAGGGAAAGAAAGAGGGAAAGAGAGAGAGAGAGAGAGACATGGAAAGAAAGAGAGAGAGAGACAGGGAAAGAAAGAGAGAGAGGGAAAGAAAGAGGGAAAGAGAGAGAGAGACAGGGAAAGAAAGAGAGAGAGAGAGAGACAGGGAAAGAAAGAGAGAGAGAGAGAGAGACAGGGAAAGAAAGAGAGAGAGAGAGAGACAGGGAAAGAAAGAGAGAGAGGGAAAGAAAGAGGGAAAGAGAGAGAGAGACAGGGAAAGAAAGAGAGAGAGAGAGAGAGAGAGAGGGAAAGAAAGAGGGAAAGAAAGAGGGAGAGAGCTGTCTATATGCAAGAGACCACTTTCCAAAATACAATTTATTATTACTCACATACCATTAATACAGAGAATCAGGCAAATGATGCTACCCTCTGCCTATTGGCTACTTAGCTTATTCAAGCCTGTCTCAAAATACAACACTTCCCCTTTAAGACATAAAAAAAGCTCTTGACCTGACTTGCTTTTCAAAGATGTCTAGAAACAGTGGGGTAAAGTACTCAAGTAAAAATAGTTGAAAGTACTACTTAAGTCATTTTTGGAGGTATCTGTACTTTATTTGACTATTTATATTTTGGATAACTTTTACCGCATACATTTTCCCTGACACCCAAAAGTACTAGTTACATTTTGAATACAGGACAGGAAAATTGTCTAATTCACACACTTATCAAGAGAATATCCCTGGTCATCCCTACTGCCTCTGATCTGGTGGACTCACAAAACACAAATGTTTCATCCATAAAGCATGACTGAGTTTTCGAGTGTGCCCCTGGCTATCTGTACATTGAAAGAACATGAAAATTGTGCCATCTGATTTGCTAGTATAAGAAATATGAAATGATTTATACTTTTACTTTTGATACTTAAGTATATTTTAGCAATTACATGTACTTTTGATACTTAAGTATATTTAAAACCAAATACTTTTTTACTCCAGTAGTATTTTACTGGGTGACTTACTTTTACTCGAGTCATTTTCTATGAAGGTATCTTTACTTTTACTCAAGTATGTCTATTGGGTACTTTTTTCACTACTGGCTAGAAATGTACACATTTGGTGATCTTGTAAGCAATCCCTCCCACATTGCTGACTACAAATGATCTATAACTGGGATAATAACTCATTAACTAGCAAAGAATGTAAACAAATGTGGCTACAGGTCTCACTTTGATCTCAAAACAAGCACATAATAATCATGACCGCTCATGTTGTAAAACGGTCCAGTTCAAAGAGAACGGCACAAATCCATATATGGCAATGGTCTATTTGCATATAGGCCTACTGCAGCTCTGATTGGTTATGGCGCACTGGTCTGTGTCGTACCTGTCAATGCAATAGAATCCTACTACGATGCGTTCTGCCTACAATAAAATCTCTTGCATAGTTAGTTTTGCATTTTATTTATTTACATTGTTTATTTAACTAGGCAAGTCAGTGAAGAACAAATTCTTATTTTCAATGACGGCCTACCCTCCATACACGGAAGAAGCTGGGCCAATTGTGCACCGGCCCATGGGCCTCTCAATCACAGCCAGATGTGATTCAGCCTGGATTCGAACCAGGGACTGAAGTGACACCTCTTGCAATCAGATGCAGTGACTTAGACTGCATCTCTTGCATAGTTTGCATACTAAGTCTTGCATAGTTCGTTTTGTTTTAGTATGTTGCATTGAAAGTGGCTAATATTGCATTGATCCGATAACAATTCCCACAGTAAAGGGAAACATTGAAAGTGTTAATTAACAGGGAAAACTCTATAAAGTTCAGGGAAGTTCAACCTCATGTGTCTCTGCGCGGGCTGATATTTCTCCTGTGCAGCAGTCCCGAGGAGTTGCAGCTTAGAGGGAACATTGCACTCAACTACTAAACAAACACACATTAAGTTCGAAAGCCTTGGGTTCTAAAGCTTTCGGTTCTAAAGCCTTTGGTTCTTGACTCACACCGTCCTCATGCCATTGTTCAGGGTTCCAGGCACAGAGTCCCATCTGGGTCGTATGTGGTGTCAGAAGCAGGTGCTATTCCACCCAGGCATGACCAACTCTTATGAACAGATGGCATCATCTGTGGGCTCTCTCTCTCTCTCTCACACCCTCCTCTATCACTCTATTTATATACCTCCTCTGTACTCTGTCCATACCTCTCCTCTCCTTTCATCCCATCCTCCCTCTCCCTCTGCCCCCAGATATTCTTTATACAGAGAATGTTGTGTAACTATGTATCTCAAGGGCAACACATAAGTTATTAATAATCACTATTAGCAATGATTAATAAGCCCTTTCAACATAATGTGTGTCGGCCTACTGTTTCAAACGGCCTCCCAACTCAATCATGTCTAACAAAGACGATTCGGTAAAGCGCGCTCACAAGACGAGTCACCTTGCCCGAGACCTGAAGACTTGTGTTATCTCCCCAAGCTGAAGGCAAGGCTCTTGAACATTCTCCATGTCGACGTCCAATCCCCATGGAAACCCCCCAGGCTGGAAGAAGTCCATGTACCTGTGCTACATGTTCTATCAGGCGGGCGTATGTTTTTTTTGCTCACTGTGCAGATGTGTGTGCGGAACAGGGCTTTCTGTCCCTAGAGAGAAGCTGTCTGTTACTTCTGCCAATGCCCCTTTGCTACTGTCCCCTATCCCCCTCTATCGTCTCCTTCCCCCACACTTCCCCCATCTCCCTCGCGCCCTCCTTCTCCCACCATTCATCTCTCAATATCCTCCTTTCCTTTATTCTCTCTCCCTCAATCTCATTCCTTGATGCTACTGGTAACTGGAGGGAGACAGGTGTGCGAGTAGAGTTTCAATGACCTCTGAACATCTCTCGCGCACACACATTTAAACACATGCATATAGGACCCTAACTAGGCTATAGTGGAGCCAAAGAGCAGGCTTCGGGGGAATCCTAACTGATTTCTTTCAATAGCAACACGGGCCATGTATAGGCTCGTTATTCACTCCTCCGCTCTCTCACTTGTTATCTTCTCTCTATCTACGGTTGTACTGTAGGTTTCGTGATGACCGCCTCCTCCACTTCTCTGCTTCCCTCCTCCTCTTCTTGCTATCCTACTATCCCACCGTAGCCATACACGCCTCACCAGTTCATCGTTTTCTCCTCCACTTCCCCACTCCTCTTCTCCCACGTTCCAACTACCTAGCCATATCTCATTCTGCTACCAAGAACGATGACACCATCCAAATCATCTCTGGTGGTATCACAGGAATCTCAGTTATCCTCCTGGGTTATGTCGTCAGTATGGGGTCTGGGCCGACCTAATGGGTGATGTCATCAACGTCAGTCAGTCATCGTCCCATCAGTTCTATCCATCGGGGAGCTCAGGTTGCAGAGAAGAGTCTTTGTGTGTTTGTGTGCGTGCGTGTGTGTGTGTGATGAATCCTCCAGCAGGACTGTACCAGAGATTTTTCTTCCATTAAAATGCTCCTGCGGACCGCCTAAGCATTTTATTTCTTTATTTTGTCACGTACATTTTTGGGATGGAAAAATGCTTTCAGTGTCACGTTAAAAGACTAAAACCAGATGTAAATGATGTAGAGAAGATATTGGACCTAGACCGAGTGTACAAAACAATAGGAACACCTGCTCGTTCCATGACGTAGACCAGCCGAATCCAGGTGAAAGCTATGATCCCTTATTATGTCACCGGCCCTTGTGTTGTTTTAAGGGTAAAAAATGACCCCTATGTTTAACAGCGGAGAAAACCCCCTAAATTAAATATTTTTTCAACTTGAAATTCGATGACCCCGACATTAGAAAAAGTGAAACATCGCCTTTGTTCATATTTCCATCAAATCTGTACACCACCAGGGTACAAAGATTGTCTTAGGGTCATTTCTGACCCGGCAGTTATAAATGAATTTACAAGCCAGAAACACCACATGACACACACACACACACACACACACACACACACACACACACACACACACACACACACACACACACACACACACACACACACACACACACACACACACACACACACACAGAAATTGAGATTATGTGTGCTACTGATTAAACTCAGACAAAACTAAAACCTCCTTGTGCATGTGCAGCAGCTCCCCTCCACGACCCCACACATGACTCAAGTTCACAGACAAAATAAAAACAATTTCAGACAAAATAAACAAGATTTCAGACAAAATAAACAAGATTTCAGACAAAATAAACAAGATTTCAGACAAAATAAACAAGATTTCAGACAAAATAAACAAGATTTCAGACAAAATAAACATGTCTTGAAAGCGTTATTTACTAATGGGGAATGCAGTCAGAAGCTATAAAGGTGCTGCAGATGACAGTCCCCCCCAGTTCTCTCTTTGCTGAAGCCATGAGTGCATGTTTCAGTGCCCAACAGGTCGTAGATTTGAATTTTTCAGATGTCCAAGAGGAGCAAGAGAACAATGATTTAGAAGAGGAGGAGGTATCTGAGGAAGAAGATGGGGAAGAATACAACCCAGAGCATGATGCCTCATCTTCAGATGAAGAAGAAGATGGGGGAAGAATACAACCCAGAGCATGATGCATCTTCAGATGAAGAAGAAGATGGGGAAGAATACAACCCAGAGCATGATGCATCTTCAGATGAAGAAGAAGATGGGGAAGAATACAACCCAGAGCACGATGCATCATCTTCAGATGAAGAAGAAGATGGGGGAAGAATACAACCCAGAGCATGATGCATCTTCAGATGAAGAAGAAGATGGGGAAGAATACAACCCAGAGCATGATGCATCTTCAGATGAAGAAGAAGATGGGGGAATACAACCCAGAGCACAATGCATCTTCAGATGAAGAAGAAGATGGGGAAGAATACAACCCAGAGCATGATGCATCTTCAGATGAAGAAGAAGATGGGGAGGAATACAACCCAGAGCCACGATGCATCATCTTCAGATGAAGAAGAAGATGGGGGAAGAATACAACCCAGAGCACGATGCATCATCTTCAGATGAAGAAGAAGATGGGGGAAGAATACAACCCAGAGCACAATGCATCTTCAGATGAAGAAGAAGATGGGGGAAGAATACAACCCAGAGCACGATGCATCATCTTCAGATGAAGAAGAAGATGGGGGAAGAATACAACCCAGAGCATGATGCATCTTCAGATGAAGAAGAAGATGGGGAAGAATACAACCCAGAGCATGATGCATCATCTTCAGATGAAGAAGAAGATGGGGAAGAATACAACCCAGAGCATGATGCATCATCTTCAGATGAAGAAGAAGATGGGGGAAGAATACAACCCAGAGCATGATGCATCTTCAGATGAAGAAGAAGATGGGGAAGAATACAACCCAGAGCATGATGCATCATCTTCAGATGAAGAAGAAGATGGGGAAGAATACAACCCAGAGCATGATGCATCTTCAGATGAAGAAGAAGATGGGGGAAGAATACAACCCAGAGCATGATGTATCTTCAGATGAAGAAGAAGATGGGGAAGAATACAACCCAGAGCATGATGCATCATCAGATGAAGAAGAAGATGGGGAAGAATACAACCCAGAGCACAATGCATCTTCAGATGAAGAAGAAGATGGGGAAGAATACAACCCAGAGCATGATGCATCTTCAGATGAAGAGGAAGATGGGGAAGAATACAACCCAGAGCATGATGCATCATCTTCAGATGAGGAAGAAGATGGGGAAGAATACAACCCAGAGCACGATGCATCATCTTCAGATGAAGAAGAAGATGGGGAAGAATACAACCCAGAGCATGATGCATCTTCAGATGAAGAAGAAGATGGGGCAGAATACAACCCAGAGCATGATGCATCATCTTCAGATGAAGAAGAAGATGGGGAAGAATACAACCCAGAGCATGATGCATCTTCAGATGAAGAAGAAGATGAGGGAAGAATACAACCCAGAGCATGATGCATCTTCAGATGAAGAAGAAGATGGGGAAGAATACAACCCAGAGCATGATGCATCATCTTCAGATGAAGAAGAAGATGGAGGAAGAATACAACCCAGAGCATGATGCCTCATCTTCAGATGAAGAAGAAGATGGGGGAAGAATACAACCCAGAGCATGATGCATCATCTTCAGATGAGGAAGAAGATGGGGAAGAATACAACCCAGAGCACGATGCATCATCTTCAGATGAAGAAGAAGATGGGGAAGAATACAACCCAGAGCATGATGCATCTTCAGATGAAGAAGAAGATGGGGAAGAATACAACCCAGAGCATGATGCATCATCTTCAGATGAAGAAGAAGATGGGGGAAGAATACAACCCAGAGCATGATGCCTCATCTTCAGATGAAGAAGAAGATGGGGGAAGAATACAACCCAGAGCATGATGCATCTTCAGATGAAGAAGAAGATGGGGAAGAATACAACCCAGAGCATGATGCATCATCTTCAGATGAAGAAGAAGATGGGGAAGAATACAACCCAGAGCATGATGCATCTTCAGATGAAGAAGAAGATGGGGAAGAATACAACCCAGAGCATGATGCATCTTCAGATGAAGAAGAAGATGGGGGAAGAATACAACCCAGAGCATGATGCATCTTCAGATGAAGAAGAAGATGGGGAAGAATACAACCCAGAGCACGATGCATCTTCAGATGAAGAAGAAGATGGGGGAAGAATACAACCCAGAGCACGATGCATCTTCAGATGAAGAAGAAGATGGGGAAGAATACAACCCAGAGCATGATGCATCTTCAGATGAAGAAGATGGGGGGAATACAACCCAGAGCACGATGCATCATCTTCAGATGAAGAGATACAACCCAGAGCATGATGCATCTTCAGATGAAGAAGAAGATGGGGAAGAATACAACCCAGAGCATGATGCATCTTCAGATGAAGAAGAAGATGGGGGAATACAACCCAGAGCACAATGCATCTTCAGATGAAGAAGAGGACGGTGAAGAATACAACCCAGAGCATGATGCATCTTCAGATGAAGAAGGGCAGGATGAAGAATACAGCACCCAAATGATGCATCATCAGATGAAGATGAAACCCCAGGGCTGAAAGAGAGACATTTCTTTAAAAGAACAGCAAAATAACATGGTCCTTGCCCATATGACCAGGGCAGGATGGCAACACAAAATGTCATAAGGATGACCCCAGGGCCCACAAGACATGCAGTTGCCCATGCCCAGGACAGTGCCTCAACATTCTACATGTCATAAGGATGACCCCAGGGCCCACAAGACATGCAGTTGCCCATGCCCAGGACAGTGCCTCAACATTCTACATGTCATAAGGATGACCCCAGGGCCCACAAGACATGCAGTTGCCCATGTCCAGGACAGTGCTTCAACATTCTACATGTCATAAGGATGACCCCAGGGCCCACAAGACATGCAGTTGCCCATGTCCAGGACAGTGCCTCAACATTCTACATGTCATAAGGATGACCCCAGGGCCCACAAGACATGCAGTTGCCCATGTCCAGGACAGTGCCTCAACATTCTACATGTCATAAGGATGACCCCAGAGCCCACAAGACATGCAGTTGCCCATGTCCAGGACAGTGCCTCAACATTCTACATGTCATCACACCAGCCATTACATTTGGAGGGTTTCCATAAATATGGAGACAACTGGAAAAGGATGGATGAGATTGACCTGCGTGCCTACACAGGGCTGCTAATCTTAGCGGGTGTGTATAGGTCCCGAGGCGAGGCTACATGTGGTCTCTGGGATTCTGAGAGTGGAAGGGCGATTTTCAGTGCCACTGAGTCTTTCACACGTTCTCAAGAATGCTACGGTTTGATAACCATGAGTCAAGACCTGCAAGACTTGTGAGAGACAAACGAACGACCATAAGAGAGGTCTGGGAGAAGTGGATTGAGCGTCTGACAAACCTCTACAACCCTGGGCCTGAACTAACAGTGGATGAGCAACTGTTTCCATTCAGAGGTACATTTTTATTTTCATATCTGTAATGTAAGTGATTTTCACTGTTCGTTTTATTATGTATTGCTGTAATATCCTTGACGTATGTTATTGTTTTCTGTGACACTGATACTAATTACTGATAGTAATCTCTTTTGTCAAAAGGTCACTGTTCTTTCCGGCAGTATATGCCCAGCAAGCCAGCAAAGTATGGCATCCAGATATGAGTGGCCTGTGACGCACAATCCAGCTACGCTTGGAAGATGCAAGTCTACACAGGGAAGCCGACCAGTAGAGGCCCGGATAAGAACCAGGGGATGCGGGTTGTGCTTGATGTGACAGATGGACTGAGGGGGCACAATGTCACGTGTGACAATTTCTTCACCTCTTATGAGCTCAGCCAGCAGCTCCTGAAGAGAAAGATTACCATGGTTGGTACAGTTAGAAGGAACAAGCCTGAGCTCAACCAGCAGCTCCTGAAGAGGAAGATCACCATGGTTGGTACAGTTAGAAGGAACAAGCCTGAGCTCAACCAGCAGCTCCTGAAGAGGAAGATCACCATGGTTGGTACAGTTAGAAAGAACAAGCCTAAGCTCCCCCCTGCACTCTCCGCAACAAGAGGGAGAGAGGCCTTCTCATCAAAGTTTGCCTTCACCCCCACCACTACTCTAGTTTCTTTACCTCCCAAAAACGAACAAGAATGTGGTCCTCCTGAGGAAACAAATACTATGCACACACACGTGCATGCTGTCCTACGTGTGCTAATTAGAGTTGGTTGATTTATGTTCTTCACGTTTTTGTTTTGTATCTATTATCTTATTCTTATTTATTGTTGTTGTTTATACACCTTGTGGGTGGGGGCAATGGTTAAAGAAATGGGAGAAGACCAGTATTTTGTAGTTAAATTCCTCATTGTACACTATATAAGAATATATCACCATGCTGCCAAAAACGTTCAAGACCCTTATTGCTTTATTTTAGGGGTTTAGTGAAGGCGGGTCATTTTGTTTTTAACCCTTAGGACAAAGGGAGTATACAGACTGTTAAAACTACACAAGGGTTAAATCCACTTCAATCAAAGTCGATGACGGGGAGGAGAAGCGCTAAAGAAGAATTGTTAAGGGGAAATTTGAGACATAGATTGTGTATGTGTGCCATTCAGAGGGTGAATGGGCAAGACAAAAGGCTTAAGTGCCTTGGAACGGGGTACGATAGTAGCACTGGTTTGAGTGTGTCAACAACTGCAACGCTGTTGGGTTGTTCCACGCTCAACAGATTCCCATGTGTATCAAGAATGGTCCAGCCAACTTCACACAACTGTCAGAAGCACTGGAGTCAACATGGGCCAGCATCCCTGTGGAACGCTTTTTCGACACCTTGTCTAGTCCATGCCCCCCACAAGTTTGATTTTACTAAGAGAGTCACCATGCCAGAATGTTCTGTATTTAACTGTACTAATCGCCACCCCGAAAGAGTCTCATCTTAAATCAGTCGTAACTCTGATTACCATGGTTAATATTAGCCGTTCGTTTTGCTCTCCAATGTCGACCTAGGTTCTAGGAAACACGAAGCTTCCAAATGAACCTTCTGCTGTAAAGGTTTAACAGTAGGCTAGCAATAGGTTCATCGACGTTAAACCAGGTTGACTCGCTCAGGCGTGATCCTTTGCTAGTTATGGCCACATTAACCATGATTGTTAGTGGTTTTTTTTTGGTGGCATTCAGCCCCATTGAGAAATATAGCTCGCTTCAAATGCAAATATTTCCAGCTTCATGCGCCATAGGGAGTTTTCCATAGGAATATGTCACCGCTTTCGCTATCTACTGGTTTTAATGTCAATGGTATTATATGATATAACTCTCTCTCTCGCTTCCCCTCTCCACTCTCCCCTACTCTCCACTCTCCCCTACTCTCCACTCTCCCTTACTCTACACTCTCCCTACTCTTCACTCTCCCCTACTCTCCACTCTCCCCTACTCTCCACTCTCCCTACTCTCCCCTCTTCCCTTACTCTCCCCTACTCTCCACTCTCCCCCCTCCACTCTCCCCACTCTCCCTACTCTCCACTCTCCACTCCTCCCTTACTCTCCACTCTCCCTTACTCTACACTCTCCCTACTCTCCACTCTCCTTACTCTCTCCCCTACTCTCCACTCTCCCCTCTCCTCTCCACTCTCCCTTACTCTCCACTCTCCCCTCTCCACTCTCCACTCTCCACTCTCCCTTACTCTCCACTCTCCACTCCCCTACTCTCCACTCTCCACTCTCCCTACTCTCCACTCTCCCTTACTCTCCACTCTCCCTTACACTCTCCACTCTCCCCTCTCCACTCTCCCTTACTCTCCACTCCCCTACTCTCTCCACTCTCCCCTACTCTCCACTCTCCCTCTCCACTCTCCCTTACTCTCCACTCTCCCTTACTCTCCACTCTCCCCCTTACTCTCCACTCTCCCTTACTCTCCACTCTCCCTTACTCTCCACTCTCCCTACTCCCACTCTTACTCTCTCTCCCCTCCACTCTCCACTCTCTCCCCTACTCTCCACTCTCCCTTACTCTCCACTCTCCCTCTACTCTCCACTCTCCCTTACTCTCCACTCTCCCTTACTCTCCACTCTCCCTTACTCTCCACTCTCCCTTACTCTCCACTCTCCCTTACTCTCCACTCTCCCTTACTCTCCACTCTCCCTTACTCTCCACTCTCCCTTACTCTCCACTCTCCCCTACTCTCCACAGGCACAGATCAATCCCGTGTTCTAATTTCTAAAAGTCCCAACTAGGTCAATGTTTTAAATGTTTTCAAAAACGGTAACGTTTAAACTGCCGTGGTAGCCATGACTGCGGTAGATGGAACTGCATTGCCCCCCAGCTGTCATAAGCACGATCATTTTGGCCTTGTGTACATGGTTTAAGAAAAAAAGCATAGGATTATATGTGAATTCACAAGGCAGAAATGGTACTGCATATGATAGCTATCGGTGCCCGACAAAATCAAATCAATCAAAATCAAATCCGATTGTATTAGTCACATGCGCCGAATACAACAGGTAGATCTTACCATGACATGCTGACTTACGAGCCCCTAACCAACAATGCAGTTGTAAAAAAATACGGATAAGAATACGAAATAAAAGTAACAAGTAATTAAAGAGCAGCAGTAAAATAAGAATAGAGACACTATATACAGGGGGTCACCAGTACAGAGTCAATGTGCGGGTCCACTGGTTAGTTGAGGTAATATGTCAGTTTCCTGAGAGGGAATAGGTTTTTTTCATGCCCTCTTGTCTTGGTGTGCTTGGACCATGTTAGTTTGTTGGTGATGTGGACACCAGGAACTTGAAGCTCTCAACTTGCTCCATTGCAGCGCCGTCGATGAGAATGGGGACATGCTCAGTCCTCCTATTCCTGTAGTCCACAATCATCTCCTTTGTCTTAATCAAGTTGAGGGAGAGGTTGTTGTCCTGTCACCACACGACCAGGTCTCTGACCTCCTCCCTATAGGCTGTCTCGTCGTTGTCGGTGATCAGGCTATCAGACTGTTGTGTCATCGGCAAACTTAATGATGGTGTTGGAGTCATGCCTGGCCATGCAGTCATGAGTGAACAGGGAGTACAGGAGGGGACTGAGCACGCACCCCTGAGGGGCCCCCTTAACACCTGGGGGCGGCCCGTCTGGAAGTCCAGGATCCAGTTGCAGAGGGAGGTGTTTAGTCCCAGAGTCCATAGCTTATTGATGAGCTTTGAGGGCACTGTGGTGTTGAACGCTGAGCTGTAGTCAATGAATAGCATTCTCACATAGGTGTTCCTTTTGTCCAGGTGAAAAAGGGTAGTGTGGAGTGCAATAGACACTGCATCATCTGTGGATCTGTTGGGGCGGTATGCAAATTGGAGAGGGTCTAGGGATTCTGGGATAATGGTGCTTATGTGAACAATGACCAGCCCTTCAAAGCACTTCATGGCTACAGATGTGAGTGCTACGGGTCGGTAGTCATTTAGGCAAGTTACCTTAGTGTTCTTGGGCACAGGGACTATGGTGGTCTGCTTAAAACATGTTGGTATTACAGACTCTGACAGGGAGAGGTTGAAAATGTCAGTGAAGACACTTGCCAGTTGGTCAGCATATGCTCGCAGTACACGTCCTGGTAATCTGTCTGGCCCTGCAGCCTTGTGAATGTCGACCTGTTGAATGGTCTTACTCACATCGGCTGCGGAGAGCGTGATCACAGTCTTACGGAACAGCTGGTTGCTCTCATGCATGTTTCAGTGTTATTTGCCTCGAAGCGAGCATAGAAGTAGTTAAGCTCGTCTGGTAGGCTTGAGGCACTGGGCAGCTCTCGGCTGTGCTTCCCTTTGTAGTCTGTAATGGTTTGCGAGCCCTGCCACATCCGACGAGTGCCAGAGTCGGTGTAGTACGACGGTGTAGAATGATTCAAACCTTATTTGTCACATGCGCCAAATACAACGGATGTAGACTTTCCTGTGAAATGTTTGCTTAAGAGCCCTTCCCAATGATGCAGGAAAATAATACAAAGGAAAATAGTAACACAAGAGGGGAATAAAATACACAACAATGGAGCTATATACAGGGAGTACCAGTACCAGATCAAAGTGCAGGGGCACGAGGTATTTGACATAGATATGTACATGAAGGCAGGGTAAAGTGACTAGGCATCCGGATAGATAATAATAAGAGTAAAATAAAAAACAGAGTAGCAGCAAGCATATGATCAGTGTTTAAGTGTCTGTGTGTGTATATGTGTGTTTGTGTTGTGCCGGTATGTGTGTGTATGTAGTGTATGTGAATGTGTGTGGGTTGTGTGAGAGTGTCAGTGTAGTGTGTGCAAGTGAGTGTGTATGTACTGTATAGTCCAGTGGTGGTCGGTGCCGTTTAAGATGAGGGAGGACAATTCTTTATTTTTTATGAGCATGGCCTTATCTCTATTACAGCATATTGGATGATTGTCATTCATATTCCATTCACCCAGCTTAATGTACAATTGATAGTTTTAGGCTACTACATGATACTCAACTTTTCCTTGTACCTATCATGAGGTTGCTACAACTTTACAACGTAGGTGCACAGGTCGAGAGAAAAATTAAGAGTAATCAAGGTGACAGGCAGTCTTGCCTGATCTTGCTGATCTAGGGTGTAATCATTTGTCCAACAGTTGCAAATGACAGTTTCTATTGGACAAATTCAGGTATGTTTAAAAAGCTTAATTCCGTTTGCTTCCGTTTAAGAATCCTTTTTTCAACAGAATGAATACACCCCATGATCACATGCAAACACAGTTCACTTTCATAGCAGCCACATACAAACAGCATGATCATTTTGCTTGTTGTAAAATTCCTTCCCACATCTACACACTCTCCTCCTCTCACCTTTTCCCTTCGCTTGTGGACTTCAGAGCACAACACATCAGCTCTCTGTGACTAGGTGAAAAATCCTTTCCAAGTCAAATCTTCATATCATAACCTTAACCGCTATATCTACATCGTTAATGTCACCATATTAGCTAACGTCATAGCTAGTCAACATAGCTACTTGTACTAATGTATTTGTAAACCTGCTACAATCTTGCCATACAATGTACATCAGCAAGCAGTTAATCAAACCAAAAACGTACCTTGACTTGGAAGAGTTCCAAAGTTGGATAACCATAGCCAGCTAGCTAACATAGCATCCCTCTCTGTTGGATAGCCATAGCCAGCTAGCTAACATAGCATCCCTCTCTGTTGGATAGCCATAGCCAGCTAGCTAACATAGCATCCCTCTCTGTTGGATAGCCATAGCCAGCTAGCTAACATAGCATCCCTCTCTGTTGGATAGCCATAGCCAGCTAGCTAACATCCTCTCTGTTGGATAGCCATAGCCAGCTAGCTAACATAGCATCCCTCTCTGTTGGATAGCCATAGCCAGCTAGCTAACATCCCTCTCTGTTGGATAGCCATAGCCAGCTAGCTAACATAGCATCCCTCTCTGTTTGAGCCAGGTGTTTGAGTAGGCTAAACTAGCTAGCTGCCTTCATTAGCTCTCTCTCTCTTTTGCTTATCCTTCATTTTTAAATAAATACATTTGTTCAAAAGTGTTAAATTATTGTGTTTCTCTCTCTTTGAGTCAACTACTCAACATATGTTATGCACTGCAGTGTTAGCTAGCTGTAGCTTATGCTTTTAGTACTAGATACATTCTCTGATCCTTTGATTGGGTGGACAACATGACAGTTCATGCTGCAAGAGCTCTGATAGGTTGTAGGATGTCCTCCATAAGTTGTCATAATTGCTGTGTATGTCTATGGAATGGGGTGAGAACCACAAGCCTCCTAGGTTTTGTATTGACATTTCTGAAGCTTCTATTTTGCAATCGTCTCTAGTACACACCATAGATTTTCACAGCATACTACTATTCCCAGAGTGCATTTCAACCCCCAGGGTGTAATGCTCCGCCCAGGGCTACTGGCTAGCTGCAGACAAATGTGAAATAGTCTAAATATATGAGTGAATTTCACAGAACTTTTGGTTTGTAATCATGTCATAATGCTCACATGAATGTCATGCTGAATGTATGTTCATATCATTGACACTCGAAAATAATTCAAATTTAGTAGCTAGCAGAATGACGTTACAATGCAAATGTAATGTGTAATATAATTCTAATGTAATTTTGAAACTAAACCTCCCTTGAACTGCACTGCTTTGTAACACCTTTAGTTGTTTCAGTGGGCTAGCCCTCATCATCTGCCCTGTAAGCAAAGTATTGTCCTAGTTAGTTTCTGGAGCCCGTTTTGTCAACAAGCTACCGGTTTTGGAGGTATGATGTTTTTTGTTTGAAGAAGCAATGCTGTCTCTATTCTCACATAGACATTTCCCCTCTCGGACTGCGCTCAGCTGACTGCTGTCCCCCACGCCCACTCAGCAACGATGGTAGTTAATGCCATTCTTAGGTTCTCTGCTGTGTGCCTCTCCTCTATGTTCTCAGTGTTCAATGCATAGGACTTCACATCTTACTTCTCATCAACGTGATGGCTCGCTGCAGTGATGAATGACAGCGTGTTCATAAATGTCCAACAATCTGTTGTTAACGCCACATATGGGGTGTTTGAGAGCTTGCGTTTGTACCTGCATCACTGTACAATTACTCCATCCTGGCCGTCACAGTTTTTCAACATGGAATCTTGTAGTCTGGTTCCTGGATATGCCATCGTGGGGGACTGAAGACGAAATTCTCTTTGAAAAAAAGGTGCCATCCAGAATCTAAAAGGGTTTCTTCGGCTGTCCCCTTTCCACAGAGGGTTCGACATGGAACCAAAAAGGGTGCTCCTATGGGGACAGTCAAAGAACCCTTTTGGAACCCTTTTTTTCTAAGAGTGTACCACTGACAATGGCTGCATTTCAACTGCACTAATTTCTGGAATTAGCAGCTGTGATTTTCTCACTCTGTCACTCATCGCACTTCCGTCTGTGTGAAGAGCCTGTCCAATGTCTGTTTTGGGGGGGCTGCACTGCTGCCAGCAACAGTTTGGGTCTCACGGTGCCTCCCTTTCAGATGGTTAAGCGCTGCACTTGTACTGCCACTGTAGCTCAATTCCACCTCGCAAAGTTGGCTATTCGCCACCTTCTCATTTAATTTAATTGCCATACAGGACTGTCGCTTCCCTGTCTCACTCTCGGCCCTTTTTACAACTGTTGACCACGATGATGTGCAGAGCGCTTTATATCTGTGCCAAATAGTTTGAAAGATGCATATCTCCTCCTACTAACATTACAGCATTGTAGCGTTAGGTATTTGTTGAATTAAACATGTTCCCTTTATGATGACGATCAGGACCTGTTAGTGGTAGTATTGTGATAACTGCACTGTGATTTAGATTTTGTTGGGGGAATTTTTTGGTTAGAGATTTAAAAAAAAAATGTTAACGATCATAGATTAGCTGAAAACTGGAGCGCGACAACAAAGAGCCAGAGGGATAGTTCCAGAGGGATGGGTTGTTTTTACTGTCTTCCAGCTTTGATAGGCTTTTCCCACCAAAACTATCACTGACATGCTGACCACACTGCAAGTGAGGGAGCGTTGCAAAACTAATTTACACAAACATGTTAGTCAATCATTGGAACCCACGCTGCTCGCGCGCGTCAACAAACATCTGCGTAGCCAGGCGCTAAAATAGAACTTGGTTCTATTTGTGACGCTTGACGTGCAATAAGTCCTGCCTCTCCCATCTCCTCATTGGTTTTTAGGAGCATATACCCACCTGGGTGATTGAAAGATGAACTGAGGTCCACCCTCCAGTCCAGTTGGTGGTGGTAATGCACCTTAAAGTTGGTTGCCAACCGCCATATAAAGTCCAAACAAGATGTCAGAAGGAGAAGAGATTGCTAGAAACAAACTGTTTACTCTTTTATCTGTGGATGAATTGTCGGTGTAGAGGTCCTCGTGCATTTCAGGTAAAATAACAACCCAATGTTTATATCCCAGGACAAATGATTTAGCAACAGCAAGCTAGCTAGATATATTGCCTTAAATGTTTAATGCTTTCGACCTGTCCCCAAATGAATATAGTTGGTTCAGAGTTCGTTTTGATATTTCAACCCGCCCGTCCTGATCGCGTCTGGTGTGGGTGGACAAAATCAACGCACACTGATGCACGCGCGTGTGCGGTCTGGTCAGCAGGTGAGACGATGGAGGGAGAGAAGTAGAAAGCTCTCAATAACAGTCATATCCACACAGAGTTAGGATGAAATCTGAATTCGATAGAAACGTTTAAGTTTAGAAGCTTACAGAGTGTTAGTGTAGCTGCCACGTTGGAGTTGCGTAACACTGCTACATTCAAACTCTGCAAGCTGCCCCCCCCCCTCCTCTTCCGTAGTAGATCAGAGAAGAGAAGCATCTGAGAAGTGAACAAGACAAATATGTTTATTTAACATCACGCCAGACAGCCGTAGCTATCGGTGTCGATCTGAGTAGCGCCTTCCTTTATCACACAGACACACACACACACACACACACACACACACACACAGAGTTTCGGGAACAGGACCAGACAGGCTCTTCAATGGGACTCTGTAATGAAGGGAGACGGAAGAGTAGGCCATTCAGATGATGGCTATGAGGGATGAGGCTTTGAAGCAAAGGGAAGATGGAACATGAACTAAATTAACAGTATAAAACGCTCAGCTGGAAACGCTCCTGATCGTGCCAATCAACTGAAGCCACAAACTCAGCTCACAACCATCAGCCTTATAATGACAGTTAGTATTGAACAGGGCCCAGACAGAATGGCTTACCACACTTTATACTGTGCACAAATGTGATGCTAACCAATGACCCTCAACCTTTAACTCTGAAATAGCTCAGGACATTGTCATCCTTTTCAACATCTAGACGTGCCATAGCGTCATCCTGGAATTAGTGGTTTCAATGCCATGCTATGGAGAGGAGAGTGTGGTTGTGAGTGTGAAACATATGAGGTGTAATCAAATCAAATTCAAATCAAATGTATTTATAAAGCCCTTCTTACATCAGCTGATATCTCAAAGTGCTGTACAGAAACCCAGCCTAAAACCCCAAACAGCAAGCAATGCAGGTGTAGAAGCACAGTGGCTAGGAAAAACTCCCTAAAATCCAATCAGGCGGGTATAGAGGAGTGGGACTAGGGCCGGGATTCTATCTGATCAGTGGTAGAGCCGCCTTAAAGCCTGCTTGACATTTAAAGGTGATTTTGGAATGAGCCGACACAATCTGCATTTGCCGTGAATGCGGTCTCTCCGCGAGAGCGGAAAACACTGGCTTTAAAAATGTGCATAGCTGAATCCCGGCCTAGTACTCTCACTGGGTTATTATCCTGATACAAACTTCTGTTCTCATCCCACCCCTAGTAGAGGCTGGGCTAAAGCCACGGAAACGGCAAAGCACAAACACCTAGTCAGGCCAACAACATAGCTGAATCCCGGCCTAGTACTCTCACTGGGTTATTATCCTGATACAAACTTCTGTTCTCATCCCACCCCTAGTAGAGGCTGGGCTAAAGCCACGGAAACGGCAAAGCACAAACACCTAGTCAGGCCAACAACAGCAGCAACAGGAAAAGAGCAGAGGAAGAGACAGCCCAACACAAAAGTCCTGACAGTTCAATCACACACGCACGCACGCACACGCATGCACACACACACACACACACTGCGGATGGGTTCAGAGCAGCTTAGCCACACAGTTAAGCTGCAGTTAATTGCTTTTATTGTGGAATAGTGTCAGCAGCATCCCTATAACCCCAGTCAGCCAGAACTGATAATCCTGGACACACACACACACACACCGTTTTGATGTTAAATGGAAATAGATATTCTGTCCATACATATGGCAAAAAATGTGTTATAGGATTCTTAGGCCTTAGTTGGTTTTCCAATAAGAAGACTGGGCTGATTGCGCTGAAGGACATATTTCCCTGTGTTGTTCACAGTTACAGCTTCCCTCTACTCAGACTTTAGAAAAACAAGAAGAAGCAAGGGTGAAAAAATACGAGGTGATGTGATGAGAGGAGAAAGACAAATTACGGCTGAGTGAGTTTTACAGAGGAGAGAACAGACAACCTGCCACAGCGAGGAGAGAGAGGAGGGGGAGAAAGATATTGGAAAGGAAGGGAGAGGAGAGTATGAAGAGAGAAGAAAGGAAAGGGGGAAGAGGAGAGTAAGAGCGAGAGAGAATAGAAGAGAAAAGGATGACAGGAAATGGGAAGGAGGACAGAAACAGTGGAAGTGAATGTAACACCAGGGGAAGGGTAGGGAAGAGGAGGCGAGAAAAGGGGGAGGTGAAGGGGGGGAGGAGAAAAGAGTAGAGGAGAAGAGAGGAGAGAAGTCGAGATAAGAAGAGAGAAGAGGAGAGACTGGCTAGACTCCAGAGCAGGGGTCTTCAGCCTTTTCTGGCATGAGTGCTACTTAAAAAATATGAAACATGTCGCAGGCTACTCATTTTTTTCTAGCTTTCAAATAGGCACATTCTTCTCTTCCCCGGGTCCTTAGTGTTCAAGAGAAAGTAGTGCATTATGTTTTCTGTCAATATACCTGGTAAAATAATGATTAATAAACAACTCCAAGGTGGGCCTTATAAAATCAGTGATTTTTTCCCCCCCAATTTATGTTTTGTCAGTTTTATTTTTCCTGAGTTTAAATTTTTGCTGGTTTCCACTCTCAAAATTACAATTGTTCATAGAGAAAAAACGAAATAGAATGTTCTGGGTCCATGTCAATGCTTAATTCACATCAGAAGATCTTGTTATTTAGATCTGGAAGAAAACTAACCAATTTAGATTTTTGAGTGTAATTCCCCTTTAATTGCGCATCTAGCAAGTGAGTAATGTGTCAGTCTAGCAATGGTTCTGTACTGCTGTTGCGCATTTCATTGCAAAGTTTGCAAATAACAAATAATATATACAAATTATATACTTACTCATGATATACTTCTGACAAGTAAGGCCAGTTAACATTTCATTGAGAAGGTTTTGGGGAAAGTATTTCTGTCAACCCACAAGATGGTCATCACATCAACTTACTACACGGAGTGATAGACAAACAGCGCGCACCACACAGACAGACAGGGGCAATATTGTTGTTAATTAAATGGCAGATATTGTGTTATGTTTGTCTTTTTAAGCCAATAGAACCTAACCAGCGGTGGGATAATGTCAATGTTACGTTGATTAGATAGTAGCCGAGAGATTTCGGTGTCTGATACATGTGAGATTTGTTTATGACAGTTTGCGGTGGAAAACACGAAAGATGTCAAGTAGGCCTACTTTCAGAATTGTTTGGCGAGATACTCATATGTGGGCTGCGAGCTACTGAGAGCTCGCGATCGACCTGTTGGAGACCCCTGCTTTAGACCAGTTAGAGCCCTGCGTTCATGGAGAGACCAGACCTCTGTGCCCTAGCGGATACAGTCACCATCAACTGGCGTCCGGGTGGGAGACCGCGATGATACAATTGTCATAACCTCTCGCATGTTGAAACGAGGTCAATCTAAGAACAACACACATTCTCCTCCCGATGAAATATCTGTGCATAGCAGCAAATTTCTCAGACGCGTCACACGCACGCAAACACAGCAGAAGCTGATACATGAATGTATTTATTAGAGACAGTTGCATGGCAGCCCACTGTCTGTGATATGACTAGAAAACAGATCAGCTATATGGCTACCGAGTTCTAATAGGATAATATTATATCGCCGTTTTTATCAACACGTGACGAGGAGGAATAACTAACAGCCTCTCCGGAAGGCTAAACACACAATCATTTGTTATTGTACAGCCCATGAACTGGGTAGAGGAGCGAGAGAGACAGAGACCATGTTGATTAAATAGAGAACATCAACAACAGAGAATGGGTGCTGTCTGAATGTCTGACATTCAGTTAGCCGAGAGGATAGTGGAGGTTAATAGGTAGCCTGTCTGACACACACACACACACACACACACACACACACACACACACACACACACACACACACACACACACACACACACACACACACACACACACACACACTAGAGGGGGACCCTGCAAAGTCTTCATCACCTTTGTCGAGCGCGGCTCCAGACCATGCTGCAGCAACCAGACAAACCCCCACGTTTTCTAAACTCTGCACACACCACACACGCGCGCGCGCGTGCACACCCGTATTTTTTTCCCGACAACCAGAGATATTCATAAATTCGCTGGCAGAATCCCGAACAACGATTGGCTATGCTAATTGATGTGTGTTTTGTGTTATTTCTTTGTTTGACTCCCACGCGTCATGCTGTAGGCTACGCCAGTGCCTGTTTAACAAGCTCTCTCATCAAGGCCAGAAAATAAAAGGTCGAATGTAGCTTTAGCCGAATGGCCTAAGCACCTTCAGAGATGTCCAACCAGTGGTGGTTGGACCGTTTAAGATTAGGGAGGATTTTTTTTTTTTTTTGGGGGGGGGGCATGGCCTTGTTTCTATTACAGTATTTTGGATAACTGTCACTCATATTCCATTCACCCAGCTAGCTCAATGTTACATCGATAGGTTTAGGCTACTGCATTATATATTTGGCCTATATCCATCCTGGGGTTGCTACAACCTAGCCTACAAAGGAAAGTTTATAACATAGGTGCACAGGTCGAGAGACAAATTTGAATAATTGGAATAATCAAGGTGGCAGACAGACCGCCATGCACACTCTTCCCTGCATCTAGCTGATCTGGGCAGACAGACCGCCATGCACACTCTTCCCTGCATCTAGCTGATCTGGGCAGACAGACCGCCATGCACACTCTTCCCTGCATCTAGCTGATCTGGGCAGACAGACCGCCATGCACACTCTTCCCTGCATCTAGCTGATCTGGGCAGACAGACCGCCATGCACACTCTTCCCTGCATCTAGCTGATCTGGGCAGACAGACCGCCATGCACACTCTTCCCTGCATCTAGCTGATCTGGGCAGACAGACCGCCATGCACACTCTTCCCTGCATCTAGCTGATCTGGGCAGACAGACCGCCATGCACACTCTTCCCAGCATCTAGCTGATCTGGGCAGACAGACCGCCATGCACACTCTTCCCTGCATCTAGCTGATCTGGGCAGACAGACCGCCATGCACACTCTTCCCTGCATCTAGCTGATCTGGGCAGACAGACCGCCATGCACACTCTTCCCTGCATCTAGCTGATCTGGGCAGACAGACCGCCATGCACACTCTTCCCTGCATCTAGCTGATCTGGGCAGACAGACCGCCATGCACACTCTTCCCAGCATCTAGCTGATCTGGGCAGACAGACCGCCATGCACACTCTTCCCAGCATCTAGCTGATCTGGGCAGACAGACCGCCATGCACACTCTTCCCAGCATCTAGCTGATCTGGGCAGACAGACCGCCATGCAGACTCTTCCCAGCATCTAGCTGATCTGGGCAGACAGACCGCCATGCACACTCTTCCCTGCATCTAGCTGATCTGGGTGAAATTAGTCCAAATAGTCGTAAAGCGGAACTTACAGCATCATCACTTTGCTCGTTGTATAATTCTCTCCCATTTTTTCTCCGCTTTTGGACAAGAGTGCAAAACACAACACCAGGCAGAAAAAATCTACACAAGCTAAATCTTCATACCATAACCGCTAACCGCAAACCGCAATACAGCCTACATCAATGCCACCAAAATAATGTTACAGTCAACAAACTAGAACTAATACATTTGTAAACCCACAATCCATTCCAGCATTGAATGACTCATCTCATTTCCATATGTACAATCTTGCAGTACAGTGTACAGCAAGAATTTTATAAGTTACACCGGCGGTCACCGGTGGCAATAAATTAATCACACGAAAGCTTACCCTGTCTTGAAGAAGTTGAAGTGTAGGATATCCCGAGCCAGCGAGCAAACATAAATAGTATTCCTCTCTGTTTGAGTAGGCTAAATTAGCTGCATTAGCTAAGTAAGAGAAAGGCAACAACAAACAAATACACAAACGGAATATAGCTAGCGCTCTCTCTGTCTGCAGCGTCTTAATTTTTTGAAGAAATGAATTTGCTCAAAACTGTTACAAACTAATGTCTTTCTCTCTCCTTGAGTCAACTATTCACCACATTTTATGCACTGCAGCGCTAGCTAGCTGTAGCTTATGCTTTCAGTACTAGATTCCTTCTCTGATCCTTTGATTGGATAGACATGTCAGTTCATACTGCAAGAGCGCTGATATATTGGAGGACGTCCTTCGGAAGTCGCCATAAGTAGTGTTTAATAATGGGGCGGCAGGTAGCCTAGTGGTTAGAGTGTTGGGCCAGCAACCGAAAGGTTGCGAGATCAAATCCCCAAGTTGACGAGGTAAAAATATTTTGTCCTGAACAAGGCGGTTAGCCCAATGTTCCTAGCTGTCATTCTAAATAAGAATTTGTTCTTAAACTGACTTGCCTAGTTAAATATAACGACAATACTTCTTTATTGTGTGTCCCTTATGGGAAATGTGTCATGCCTCTCAACAAACAACAACAACAATAAGTGCATAAATACATAAATCACAGGCAATAAATACAGCAGACAACATGTGGATAAAGTTTATAATTCAGTTCATACAATTCTGGGAAGCGGGAGGGGGTTTATACTGGTGGGAATAAATTATTTCTGGGCTCTGGCGGTTTTGTAAAGATGGACTATACCATTTACTGCATCTTGCCTATGCCGTTCAGCCATCGCTCATCCATATATTTATATGTACATATTTTTTTATATTTTTTTTACCCCTTTTTCTCCCCAATTTCGTGGTATGGAACTCCCGTACGGGCTCGGGAGAGACGAAGGTTGAAAGTCATGCGTCCTCCGATACACAACCCAACCAAGCCGTACTGCTTCTTAACACAGCGCGCATCCAACCCAGAAGCAAGCCACACCAATGTGTCAGAGGGTACACCGCGCACCTGGCAACCTTGGTTAGCGCACACTGCGCCCGGCCCACCACAGGAGTCGCTGGTGCACAATGAGACAAGGACATCCCTACCGACCATGCCCTCCCTAACCTGGACGACGCTAGGCCAATTGTGCGTCGCCCCACGGACCTCCCAGTCACGGATGGTTACGACAGAGCCTGGGCGCGAACCCAGGGACTCTGATGGCACAGCTGGCGCTGCAGTACAGCGCCCTTAACCACTGCGCCACCCGGGAGGCCATGTACATATTCTTAATCATTCCTTTACACGTGTGTGTATAAGGTAGTTGTTGTTCAATTGTTAGATTACTTGTTAGATATTACTGCACGGTCGGAACTAGAAGCACAAGCATTTCGCTACACTCACATTAACATCTGCTAACCGTCTGTATGTGACCAATGACATTTGATTTGATTTGGACTGTATCTGCGGCATGATGGTAGGAGCTGGTACTCCTGGTTGAGTGGGTGTGTCTGGTCAGCGCTTCCATGTTCTTGACATTAACTCCACTGATTTTGCTTCACAGCTTTGCTATTTTGTGCAGCTGGTTTTCATTTGCGATGGATAGCTGATTGTACCAGGCTTGGAAACAGAAAGTGAGAACACTCTGAACAAAGGATTTATAGAATTGAGTTGTTATTCTTTTATTGACCTGATATATATTTAATCTCCTCAGGAAATACAGTCTTTGTTGTCCCTTTTTATATATCTGTTTTGTGTTTGCAGTCTAGGAGAGTTGAGTCAATTATAGTGTCACGCCCTGACCTTAGAGATCCTTATTATTCTCTATGTTTGGTTAGGTCAGGGTGTGACTCGGGGGGGAAAGTCTGTTTTCTATTTCTTTGTTTTGGCCGAGTGTGGTTCCCAATCAGAGGCAGCTGTCTATCGGTGTCTCTGATTGGGGATCATATATAAGTTGTCATTTTCTGTTTGGGTTTTGTGGGATCTTGTTTTCTGTTTAGTTTCTTAGCCTTACAGAACTGAGCGTTTTTTTGTTGTTTTGTCTTTGTTATTTTGTTTTGGTGTCATCAATAAAAAGACGATGTACGCCTACCACACTGCACCTTGGTCCACTCTTCATTGTACTAACGATAGCCGTAACAGAAGATCCCACCAAAAACGGACCAAGCAGCGTGGCCAGGAGGACTGGACATGGGAGGACATCTTAGAGGGTAAAGGATCCTGGACGTGGGAGGAGATCCAGGCCGGACGGAGGCAGCGAGGGACGAACAACTTCGACACCGTGGTTTGCGACCTCGAAGCAAGCACGAGAGGCAGCACATTTTTGGGGGGGCACATGGGGAGATTGGCGGAGTCAGGGTTTAGACCTGACCAACTCCCCGTGCTTACCGTGGGGAGCGTGTGACCGGTCAGGCACCGTGTTATGCGGTGCGCATTCACAGCCCGGTGCGCTCTGTTCCAGCTCACCGCAGTTGCCGTGCTAGAGTGGGCATTCAGCCAGGACGGATTGTGCCGGCTCAGCGCTCCTGGTCTCCGGTGCGTCTCTTCGGCCCAGGATATCCTGCGCCAGCTCTACGCACGGTATCCCCAGTTCGCCAGCACAACTCAGTGCGGCCTGTTCCAGCTCCCCGCACTTGCCGGGCTATAGGCAGATGTGACGCTTGGCATTCAAATGAAATCACATTTTATTTGTCACATGCGCATTTTATTTGTCAAACGCGCTCCCCATGGCCTGGTTTATATGCGAACTGGAACGGTCCAGTAGGCTCTCCGTCCCAGGACAACACAATCCAAATATTTGATTATCACCGAGAGCAAGGAGATGGGACGCTAGTCATTCAGGGATTTGGGATTATTCACTTTGTAGTTAGTTAGTTGCAGTTTTCCAGATTTCGGGGATTCTGCAGCTGTCCAGTAACACTTGAAGAAGTCTTCTGTTTTTGTCACACAGTTGCCATTTACACGCCCTGATAATCTGCCAGCGTAGATCACCACAGCTTGTTGGTTCCAAGGATAGAGTTTAAAGAAGACCTGAAGGACATCCTTTTCAGAGATAATTATGGGACTGTCATTTGGGAGGGGTAAGTCATTTACAGGAGGCCTGCCCGCTGTTTCAAATCTATCAAAAATGGTGTTAAGTTGTTTGTCTCGGCTGTTGTCAGTAAGCGGCACTGCTGACAGGGTTTTCTTCTCCATACATTTGTTTAAGTCTATGGAAGGGGGTGAGAACCATGAGCCTCCTAGGTTTTGTATTGAAGTCAATGTACCCAGAGGAGGACGGAAAATAGCTGTCCTCCGGCTACACCATGGTGCTACTGCAAAGAGTGCTGTTGAGGCTACTGTAGACCTTCATTGCAAAACAGTGTGTTTTAATCAGATATTTGGTGACATGTTTTGTCTAAAAAGGATACAGTTTATCATGTTTTATATTTTTTTTAAATGAAATTCTCTGAGTAGAATGTTCCTCTCCTTCTTTCTCTGAGGAGCCTCCACTGTATCTAACGTAATTGAAAGTGCTCAAACAAATCAATTAGAATAGCCTATTAGGATTAAAATTAAGATTTCTATCATGATTCTAACTGTAATAGGCTAGAATTCTAGTAGCCTACGCTATTTAGCAACACAGACAAAGCAAAGTTGTGATAGTCATTCATGCTGGATAGGAGCCAAGGGGAACCTCAAACAAATCCATCAAATGGCTTAGCACAGAGATAACACACACACACACACACCGGCCAGAAAGTTAAACCCAGCATCATTACCTTGTGTTTCCGCTGCTAACCCGGTCCAAATCACACAGACACAGAGTAGCGCTGATAGGGCACCGATTCGGTAATGGCCCGGTGGCATGGCTTCAAACAACCAGACAGAGCCGTTCTGTCCAGATAGACCTGCTAAAGGAATACACGCGGAGAATAGGTTGGTGTTCGACAGCCGGTCTGCACAGCGATCTTCTAGATGTGCCGTTTGTTTTTCTACACCTCTGTCAGCGCACAGTGTGGTGATTTCTCTGCCGTCCGCATGTCCTGCCTCCCTTCGCCTGAACCTCGCAATGTGCCACGTCTCTTCTGCCTCTTCTGCTCTTTCTGTCCTGATCTCTCTCTCTCTCTCCTTCCGCTATGCTGTGCCAAACTGCATGCCTCTCGATCTCTCACACTGCGCACACACACACACACGTGCACATACGTTTTACACACACACACACACACACACACACACACACACACACACACACACACACACACACACACACACACACACACACACACACACGGAGCTTGTAAGGACAGATCAATACATTAAAATATACAGTATGTCCTGGCTCCAAATACCAAACAGAAGTCGTGCTGAAGCTGCTCTAAAATTAAAAAGAAAGCTTAAAATATTCAGCCTAAATGTTAATTTACTGTCTTTTCATACTTGAAAGGGATTTAGTCTACCACAGACAATGTACCTGCCTTTGTCAATAATTAGGAATTAAAACTGCTGATTGTCGTTAGACATTGTGTGTGAGTGTGTGTGTGTGTGTGTGCCAACAGATCTCTACCCCTTGGTATTCACCTAGCAAATGCCAGTATCCATGGCGATGCACTGTTGTACATCTGAAAGGACAGAGGGCAAAAGGGGAGCAGAGAAACACAGAAAAGAGAGTGCAGAAAGAAAGTCTCACTGTGTTACACTTAAAATGGATAGAGAATGAATAGAGAGAGAATGAATAGAGAGCATGACTGGATAGACAGAAAGTATTGGGTTTAGAGAGAGATGGAAAGTATTGGGGATAAGATAGATAGAAAGTATTGGGTTTAGAGAGAGATGGAAAGTATTGGGGATAAGATAGACAGAAAGTATTGGGTTTAGAGAGAGATGGAAAGTATTGGGGATAAGATAGATAGAAAGTATTGGGTTTAGAGAGAGATGGAAAGTATTGGGGATAAGATAGATAGAAAGTATTGGGTTTAGAGAGAGATGGAAAGTATTGGGGATAAGATAGATAGAAAGTATTGGGTTTAGAGAGAGATGGAAAGTATTGGGGATAAGATAGATAGAAAGTATTGGGTTTAGAGAGAGATAGAAAGTATTGGGTTTAGAGAGAGATAGAAAGTATTGGGTTTAGAGAGAGATGGAAAGTATTGGGGATAAGATAGATAGAAAGTATTGGGTTTAGAGAGAGATAGAAAGTATTGGGTTTAGAGAGAGATAGAAAGTATTGGGTTTAGAGAGAGATAGAAAGTATTGGGTTTAGAGAGAGACAGAAAGTATTGGGTTTAGAGAGAGACAGAAAGTATTGGGTTTAGAGAGAGATAGAAAGTATTGGGTTTAGAGAGAGATAGAAAGTATTGGGTTTAGAGAGATAGACAGAAAGTATTGGGTTTAGAGAGAGATAGAAAGTATTGGGTTTAGAGAGAGATAGAAAGTATTGGGTTTAGAGAGAGATAGAAAGTATTGGGTTTAGAGAGAGACAGAAAGTATTGGGTTTAGAGAGAGACAGAAAGTATTGGGTTTAGAGAGAGATAGAAAGTATTGGGTTTAGAGAGAGATAGAAAGTATTGGGTTTAGAGAGAGATAGAAAGTATTGGGTTTAGAGAGATAGACAGAAAGTATTGGGTTTAGAGAGATAGACAGAAAGTATTGGGTTTAGAGAGAGATAGAAAGTATTGGGTTTAGAGAGATAGACAGAAAGTATTGGGTTTAGAGAGAGATAGAAATATTGGGTTTAGAGAGAGACAGAAAGTATTGGGTTTAGAGAGAGATAGAAAGTATTGGGTTTAGAGAGAGATAGAAAGTATTGGGTTTAGAGAGAGATAGAAAGTATTGGGTTTAGAGAGATAGACAGAAAGTATTGGGTTTAGAGAGAGATAGAAAGTATTAGGTTTAGAGAGATATGGAAAGTGTTAGGGATAAGATAGATAGAAAGTATTGGGTTTAGAGAGATAGACAGAAAGTATTGGGTTTAGAGAGATAGACAGAAAGTATTGGGTTTAGAGAGATAGACAGAAAGTATTGGGTTTAGAGAGATAGACAGAAAGTATTGGGTTTAGAGAGATAGAAAGTGTTAGGGATAAGATAGATAGAAAGTATTGGGTTTAGAGAGATAGAAAGTGTTAGGGATAAGATAGACAGATAAAAGTGTAGAGTTTAGAGAGATAGATTGAATGTATTGGGTTTAGATAGAGAGATAGATATTTGCGGGGTTTAGAGCAAGATATTTTTACATTTTAGTCATTTAGCAGACACTCTTATCAGAGCAACTTACAGGAGCAATTAGGGTTAAGTGCCTTGCTTAAGGGCACATGGACAGATCTGTCATCTAGTCGGTTCTGGGATTCAAACCATTAACCTTTCGGGATGAATTGAACGCTGACTGCGAGCCAGGCCTAATCGCTCAACATCAGTGCCCGACCTCACTAATGCTCTTGTGACCGAATGGAAGCAAGTCCCCGCAGCAATGCTCCAACATCTAGTGGAAAGCCTTCCCAGAAGAGTGGAGGCTGTTATAGCAGCAATGCTCCAACATCTAGTGGAAAGCCTTCCCAGAAGAGTGGAGGCTGTTATAGCAGCAATGCTCCAACATCTAGTGGAAAGCCTTCCCAGAAGAGTGGAGGCTGTTATAGCAGCAATGCTCCAACATCTAGTGGAAAGCCTTCCCAGAAGAGTGGAGGCTGTTATAGCAGCAATGCTCCAACATCTAGTGGAACGCCTTCCCAGAAGAGTGTAGGCTGTTATAGCAGCAATGCTCCAACATCTAGTGGAAAGCCTCCCCAGAAGAGTGGAGGCTGTTATAGCAGCAATGCTCCAACATCTAGTGGAAAGCCTTCCCAGAAGAGTGGAGGCTGTTATAGCAGCAATGCTCCAACATCTAGTGGAAAGCCTTCCCAGAAGAGTGGAGGCTGTTATAGCAGCAATGCTCCAACATCTAGTGGAAAGCCTTCCCAGAAGAGTGGAGGCTGTTATAGCAGCAATGCTCCAACATCTAGTGGAAAGCCTTCCCAGAAGAGTGGAGGCTGTTATAGCAGCAATGCTCCAACATCTAGTGGAAAGTCTTCCCAGAAGAGTGGAGGCTGTTATAGCAGCAATGCTCCAACATCTAGTGGAAAGCCTTCCCAGAAGAGTGGAGGCTGTTATAGCAGCAATGCTCCAACATCTAGTGGAAAGCCTTCCCAGAAGAGTGGAGGCTGTTATAGCAGCAATGCTCCAACATCTAGTGGAAAGCCTTCCCTGAAGAGTGGAGGCTGTCATAGCAGCAATGCTCCAACATCTAGTGGAAAGGCTTCCCAGAAGAGTGTAGGCTGTTATAGCAGCAAAGGGGGGAACAACTCCATATTAATGCCCATGATTTTGGAATGAGATGTCTGACGAGCAGGTGTCCACATACTTTTGGTCGTCATGTTGTGTAAATAGAAAGTGTTGGGGTTTTAGGATTGAGTTATGCAACTAGATGCCTCATTAAGGACCACAGCAGCTGGCCCTCTCCATCTGTCCCTTTCATAGTCCCCAATCTCCTCAACTATCACATGCAGTGCTTGTGTGTGTGTGTGACAGAGAGAGAGAGAGAGAGAGCGTCTGTGGTGGTCTGAGGAGCTGTCTAGGCTTGAAAGTATTGTGCTCTGTAGGGCGCATCACTGCATTTGCACACACACACACACACACACACACACACACACACACACACACACTAAGGACGCAACAGAGTGGGACGGTGAGTGTTACGTAATACGCAAGTCCAGGACTCGGACTCGACCAGTCGTGACTTTGTTGTCAGAAAGTCTCTCTCCCTTGTTATTATTCAACATGATATATATTTAAAAGCAGATGTCAGATAGCGGCTGGCCTTACCAATATGCCAGCCAGTAAGTTATTCAGCTTTCTACGTTGCAAAATGTAGCTTTGAGCACTAACAAGGGACTCGTGACTCGAGCACAAAGGACTCGGACTTGAATGCTAGGGACTTGGCACTCGATTCGGACTGGAGGTTTAGTGACTTGACTACATTATTGTCCCCTCCCCCCACCAATCTCTCTCTCACTCTCGCTCTCGTACTCACACACACACAGACACACACACCACAGAGACCCAGCACTGAGCCTGTCATGTCCTACACAGTAACAGGGCTGGTAGGATTTACATACTAATCACCACAGCAGACATCCACCTCTCCACCTTTTACCCAGACCCAATTAACATTCTCTTCCTTCTCCCTGAAGTGTACACCCGTTGTCACCTTCTCAGGGAGTTAAAAGCATAGGATTGGCGTGTAAAACGCATGATAGTCCCTCTGTCGACACAAACACAATGCTTATCAATCCTTGGGGGGGAGTGTACGAGTGCAACACTCCCGTTTTGCCGTACAGATGGATCAAAACGAAGCGAGAGAGTCAAACATCATATAGGCTGCTGTCCATGGTGCTGAAACACTCAACACTATCAGGCCACAGGAACCAGTGGTGTTCAGATCCCAGAGATGTGCACGATAGAAACACAGTAAAGCTTCCGTGCCTCTGTTCGTTTTCTAATGGTAAAACATCTAAGATGCTAAGCAATATCACAGTGTTCTCCCCATCCCTGATAACAAAGGAAGAGACAACACATCGAGGTATGGAGAGAGGTATTACTGGGAGATCTCTCAGTACTCGCCTCCTGGCTTTCCCCCACCACCACACCCTCGCTCTCTCCACTTTCCCTATCCCTCCCTGCCTCCCTTTCTCTCTCTCTCTCTACCCTCTCACTCTCTCCTAGGATAGTGAGGGGGAAGGCATCAGAGGGGAGAGATGTGCTTATGCGGCACGTGCGTGTGTGTGTGTATGCAGAAGAGAGGGGGGATAAGCCTCTGCAGTGAGACAAGCTCAATGATTATCACAGACCCGCAGTCTTACCATCTCACACTCACACTGTAGTATTCTAGCATTTATGTGGTGTGTGTGTGTCAGAAAGGTCACTGTCAACAGTTAAGCTCGCATAAGCTAACTCACAACACACACACACACACAAATATGCAGTGGGTGATACTGTAGGTCATGCACTAGTAGTTGTATTGATTCATTGAACTCCTGGCTCCTTGTCCTCTGAACACTGAGACACACACAACATGGAAAACAGTGTTAGCCATTGAACAGCACAAGATCAATATGCATCTCTCCTTCTCCGTTTCCTTCCTCTCTGCCTCTCTCTCATTGTCATGGCTGTCCCTGAAACCAGTAAGGAATCTCCTTTCCATCCCACACACACTCAGCCGTGCACTGTCGAATGAGGGGGCTAAGTGTGTGTGTGCAATATGTGTGGCACTGTGTGTGTGTGTAATATGTGTGGCACTGTGTGTGTGTGTGTAGTACCGCGTGTTTGTGTGCCGTGCATATGGAGTAGCCCTGTGGCCATGGCAGCTTGCTGTAGATCTCTTCAACTCCTCTCAGAAGGTTTCTATCGTTACGGAGACCATGTTTAGTTTTCATGTGTTACAACACCATCAACAGGAACTAGCGCTGGGACTCACTACGTGCCTGTTGACTTACCGTACATCAACAAGCCTGCATGTCTCCCATGGTCCACTTTTTCTCCAAAGGCTTGATTGACTGTGTAGAAGACTCATTCTAATGCACACAAATCTGTGGATGGGGGACTTGTGCTTCTGTTATTACGTATCTCAGATCAACATTAAATCAAATCAAATCAAATTTATTTATATAGCCCTTCTTACATCAGCTGATATCTCAAAATGCTGTACAGAAACCCAGCCTAAAACCCCAAACAGCAAGCAATGCAGGTGTAGAAGCACGGTGGCTAGGAAAAACTCCATAGAAAGGCCAAAACCTAGGAAGAAACCTAGAGAGGAACCAGGCTATGTGGGGTGGCCAGTCCTCTTCTGGCTGTGCCGGGTGGAGATTATAACAGAACATGGGCAAGATGTTCAAATGTTCATAAATGACCAGCATGGTCAAATAATAATAATCACAGTAGTTGTCGAGGGTGCAGCAAGTCAGCACCTCAGGAGTAAATGTCAGTTGGCTTTTCATAGCCGATCATTCAGAGTATCTCTACCGCTCCTGCTGTCTCTAGAGAGTTGAAAACAGCAGGTCTGGGACAGGTAGCACGTCCAGTGAACAGGTCAGGGTTCCATAGCCGCAGGCAGAACAGTTGAAACTGGAGCAGCAGCACGGCCAGGTGGACTGGGAACAGCAAGGAGTCATCGTGCCAGGTAGTCCTGACGCACGGTCCTAGGGCTCAGGTCCTCCTCTGAGAGAGAAAGAAAGAATTAGAGAGAGCATACTTAAATTCACACAGGACACCGGATAAGACAGGAGAAGTACTCCAGATGTAACAAACTGACCCTAGCCCCCCGACACAAACTACTGCAGCATAAATACTGGAGGCTGAGACAGGAGGGGTCAGGAGACACTGTGGCCCCATCCGATGATACCCCCGGACAGGGCCAAACAGGAAGGATATAACCCCACCCACTTTGCCAAAGCACAGCCCCCACACCACTAGAGGGATATCTTCAACCACCAACTTACCATCCTGAGACAAGGCCGAGTATAGCCCACAAAGATCTCCGCCACGGCACAACCCAAGGGGGGGGGCGCCAACCCAGACAGGAAGATCACGTCAGTGACGCACCCCTCCTAGGGACGGCATGAAAGAGCACCAGTAAGCCAGTGACTCAGCCCCTGTAATAGGGTTAGAGGCAGAGAATCGCAGTGGAAAGAGGGGAACCGGCCAGACAGAGATAACAAGGGCGGTTCGTTGCTCCAGGGCATTTCCGTTCACCTTCACACTCCTGGGCCAGACTACACTCAATCATATGACCCACTGAAGAGATGAGTCTTCAGTAAAGACTTAAAGGTTGAGACCAAGTCTGTGTCTCTCACATGGGTAGGCAGACCATTCCATAAAAATTGAGCTCTATAGGAGAAAGCCCTGCCTCCAGCTGTTTGCTTAGAAATTCTAGGGACAATTAGGAGGCCTGCATCTTGTTACCGTAGCGTATGTGTACAGCAGGACCAAATCAGAAAGATAGGTAGGAGCAAGCCCATGTAATGCTTTGTAGGTTAGCAGTAAAACCTTGAAATCAGCCTTTGCCTTAACAGGAAGCCAGTGTAGGGAGGCTAGCACTGGAGTAATATGATCCATTTTTTTTGTTTCTAGTCAGGATTCTAGCAGCCGTACTTAGCACTAACTGAAGTTTATTTAGTGCTTTATCCGGGTAGCCGGAAAGTAAAGCATTGCAGTAGTCTAACCTAGAACTAACAAAAGCATGGATTAATTTTTCTGCATCATTTTTGGACAGAAAGTTACTGATTTTTGCAATATTACGTAGATGGAAAAAAGCTGTCCTTGAAACAGTCTTGATATGTTCGTCAAAAGAGAGATTAGGGTCCAGAGTAACGCCGAGGTCCTTCACAGTTTTATTTGAGACGACTGTACAACCATCAAGCTTAATTGTCAGATTCATCAGAAGATCTCTTTGTTTCTTGGGACCTAAAACAAGCATCTCTGTTTTGTCCGAGTTTAAAAGTAGAAAGTTTGCAGCCATCCACTTCCTTATGTCTGAAACACAGGCTTCTAACGAGGGCAATTTTGGCAATTTCATTTCGTTGAAATGTACAGCTTTGTGTCATCCGCATAGCAGTGAAAGTTAACATTATGTTTTCGAATAACATCCCCAAGAGGTAAAATATATAGTGAAAACAATAGTGTTCCTAAAACGGAACCTTGAGTAACACCGACATTTACAGTTGATTTGTCAGAGGACAAACCATTCACAGAGACAAACTGATATCTTTCCGACAGATAAGATCTAAACCAGGCCAGAACTGGTCCGTGTAGACCAATTTGGGTTTCCAATATCTCCAAAAGAATGTGATGATCGATGGTATCAAAAGCAGCACTAAGGTCTAGGAGCACGAGGACAGATGCAGAGCCTCGGTCTGACGCCATTTAAAGTTAATTTACCACCTTCAGTCTCAGTGCTATGATGGGGTCTAAAACCAGACTGAAGCATTTCGTATACATTGTTTGTCTTCAGGAAGGCAGTGAGTTGCTGCGCAACAGCCTTTTCTAAAAATGTTGAGAGGAATGGAAGATTCGATATAGGCCGATAGCTTTTTATATTTTCTGGGTCAAGGTTTGGCTTTTTCAAGAGAGGCTTTATTACTGCCACTTTTAGTGAGTTTGGTACACATCCGGAGGATAGAGAGCCGTTTATTATGTTCAACATAGGAAGGCCAAGCACAGGAAGCAGCTCTTTCAGTAGTTTAGTTGGAATAGGGTCCAGTATGCAGCTTGAAGGTTGAGAGGCCATGATTATTTTCATCATTGTATCAAGAGATATAGTACTAAAACTCTTGAGTGTCTCTCTTGATCCTAGGTCCTGGCAGAGTTGTACAGACTCAGGACAACTGAGCTTTGGAGGAATACACAGATTTAAAGAGGAGTCCGTAATTTGCTTTCTAATGATCATGATCTTTTCCTCAATGAAGTTAATGAATTTATTACTGCTGAAGTGAAAGCCATCTTCACTTGGGGAATGCTTCTTTTTAGTTAGCTTAACTGATTTTGTCCTCTGACGTCCTTGGGTAGGCAGAGGGAGTCTGGAAGGGCATCAAGAAATCTTTTTGTTGTCTGAGAATTTATAGCACGACTTTTGATGCTCCTTGGTTGGGGTCTGAGCAGATTATTTGTTGCGATTGCAAACGTAATAAAATGGTGGTCCGAAGGCCAGGATTATGAGGAAAAACATTAAGATCCACAACATTTATTCCATGGGACAAAACTAGGTCCAGAGTATGACTGTGACAGTGAGTGGGTCCAGAGACATGTTGGACAAAACCCACTGAGTCGATGATGGCTCCGAAAGCCTTTTGGAGTGGGTCTGTGGACTTTTCCATGTGAATATTAAAATCACCAAAAATGTGAATATTATCTGCTATGACTACAAGGTCCGATTCAGAATTCAGGGAACTCAGTGAGGAACGCTGTATATGGCCCAGGAGGCCTGTAAACAGTAGCTATAAGGGATTAGGGATTTCGTCCTCAGCTCTTTTTTTCCTCATCCAGTCGATCCCTCAAACCACTCTCTTTCTCACAAACACCCACACTCTCTCGTCAGTTTCATTAGTATTCAGTCCATATGTCACTGTCGTTAAAGTGGTCAATTCCACCGGTCAAGCTAGAAGCCATCAGGGACGCAATCAGCTCCGTAATCATCTGAATTATTCCACATTATCCTGCTATTTATATTTCATATGAAACCCGACTGGATGGCTCATTACTGAAGGCCTGTATTTATGTCTGAATGTTATGGGAGAAATATGAGCCAGCATTGCAATCAGAGGACGAGGTCTTGTATTCGTCTGGCATAGAGAATGTGCAGCTGTTATGCAGGCTTTTGAGTAGGCTTAGTTAAAGAGAAATGGGTGTTGTGTTACAATGTTGAAGTTTGTGTCAAATACACTTATGGCCAACACTTTCAATGGTCTACTCTTTCTCTCTTTCATTAAATGGATGCATCTCTCTCTCTCTCTCTCATCCGTTCATCTTTCTCTCTGCTCTCTTCCCAAAACGGTACTCTTTGATGGCCTGTCTAGGAGCAAGTGTGTGTGTCTGCTTATATGAGAATTTGTGTGTGTGTGTTAGTGAATCTGTGTGGGTTCCCCTTAGGGGTGCGGTGGTCGCACACTCAGCTCATGTTTTCTCTACTCTGTTCTCCACTGACTGCAGAGATCCGAGCTCACAGAGTTGCATTAAATATACATCCCACGGCTGTCTGCAGAATACAAACACACACATATACTATAGAGAATGCACAGAGGCTCTCACACAACAACAAACTGCTTGCTTCATGTGTTTTCACAAACATCACCGTTAAAAGACATCCCTCATTACGCCACACACACTAAGGTTACACAGTCACACACTACAACGCTGTACACGCTTACACAGTAGGCTAAACATAGTCACTCACTACTACTGTTACCAGTCTTGGAAATCCCAGACCTAGGGTAGCAACTACATTGGAGCATTGTGGGAGGCAATCTGTCTGTCTCGACTAGAGAGACTGCTACTGTGCTCGCCAACTCACCACACAGTGGATAGGATTTTCCCTCAAAAGAAACTGGAACACAAGCGGCATGAATCAGTAGAGAATGATAGAGGCCTCTAGTGGTCAAAAGGCTGTATTAGCATGGGCAGTGCCACTGAGGGCTTCCACCATTGTAATGTAATCAACTTGGTGGGACGTCCAACTTCATTGGCTGATCCCTCCTGGTGACCCATTTGGAGACATGTCCAACCAGGTCATCAGGAAGGATCAACCAATTGTGAAGGAGTAATGTACCTCTTCAAAATTGAGATTGCCTCGATTCCAACGCTGTCACTGACACTTTAATGAAACAGATACAAAGATGAGTCCTCTATCTATCTCTATGCATGAATCCAACAACAAATGTGTCTGAACCCCAAATCATCGTCCCTCGGCCCTCCATTTGCGTGTTCACGCATGCCTCCGCCAAGTGTCTCAAAGCTGAGGGAGTGTGAAAATGATCGAAGGTGTGAGCCCCTCTGGTAGGCACTTCAACTGAGCCTGCAACGCTGCTGGCTTCATAACGAAGTGGAATCCCATAAGGCACGGTCTTCTTCTTCTTCAGCTGTGTTTAACGGCAGTTGGCATCCAATATTAACGTTGCATTACCGTCATCAACTGGACTGGAGTATAAATCCATTATGCTTTGTGATACAAAAATGGATAAAGATATTTTTTTTTGTTGACCTTGCCAACTAACTTATTAACCCCCCCCCATTTCATTTGTAGGCCCATCAGAGATCAAATAGTGGGTGCTTATATTTGTCCTGTTTCACACGTACAAGTGTGTGAGACACCCTCGGAGAGTGGGGTCACGGCCAGGGGTCAGCCAATATTGACGGCGTGCTGGCAAAAGTCTACTACTCACCGGGAGCCTCTTAGGACCCGTGACCCATTTCCTCTACCTTCTTCACCGCCTCAGCACGCTACACCTTCTGTACAACTCTGACCCTGGCAACCTCCTCCTGCCTCTCTCACACCGGACACTTCTGATCCCCAGCAACATGGGCACCCCCACAGTTAACACATACCACTTGTTTCGCTGATACTACACATTTCCTTGTCCCATGCCCTCCTGCACACTTCTCACATCTTGGATTCTCCCTCCTACACACTGCTGCAACATGACTATAAACTTGGCACCTGAAACACCGTAGTGGATTCGGCACTCAAGCTCTGTTGGGATAACTGATATATCCTAACATGACTTTGTTGGGCAACGACTTAACATCAAAACTCAACAGGACAGACAGTGACTTTTCTGTTTCGCCACCAGGTCTGCGTCGCACCAAACGGTGACCGTCAAATACACTGGGAATCTTCAACTTCAGTTGATCCACCTCCACACTTACCGCTACCCCAGTAATCATTCCTTTCAATGGCACCCTGTTCTTGAGAGCAAAGAAAGTAACAGGTCTTGTCCCCATTCACATGGCGTGGGGCGCCGCTCCCTCTTCGTGGAAGAAACACAAAAAAATCCACTTCGGGTTACCTTCGCCCTTTTCCCCCCCTCAACCTGAAACCAGATATGGGTCAGCCAAAAGGAAGGGTCCATTTTATCCAAAAACCTCACTCCTACCGGACCAGATGAATGACCATTGGTGCAAGGCTTGGGCTCCAAGCTCAACACCACACCTGCCACCTCAGGTAATTCATCGTCATTGTCTTCCATATCACCTCCAGCACTCGGTCTGGAGTACAGCTCATTCTGTTTGCACTTGACACTGATCTTCATCGACATTACCGGTCTCCCTCACCGTTGCTAGCTTCATCGGATTCAAACTCATCATCTGTTTTCTTCACTCTCCTTATCCCCTTCTTTTTTCGGAGGGGTTACTCATCATCATCCTCAAGCTATTTACAGGTCCACGAGATGAAGGATCGCGCTGATCAGCAGGCTCACTAGAAGTCTTCTTCCTAACTTCAACTCTAGTTTATCAACAGCAGTCCATCCAGTACTCCCCTCACTCTTCCTCCCTCCATTGCTGGCATCATCATCATACTCGTTCAGACTTCACAACGCTATCACTCGGATGCCTTGTTTTTTAAATATGTTTTTTTAAACTTTCCATTGCCGTTTTCGAGAACATGCTCTCCACTCCATGCAGTCTTAGCCCGAGACCGCTCCACTGGGCACCCGATGAGCAATTTCACACAAAAGAATGGAGAGGGTGCCTTAAAGCAAGAGTGTTCTTTAGTTTATGTGCTCTCTGGAAGTCACGGTAGAGGCTAGACAGGTGGATTGGGATTCGAACAGTGCCTCTGTTCTAGGGTGCGTCGCCCCGCTTAACGGCCAATTAGCTTTGGCGCTTAATGCTTTATTAGCGTCACCTGTCTTCTCGTCTTTATAACCGACCGTTTCCGAAGATGCATTTCTCTCGTTCTCTATCTGTCCAGGACCAGTCTGACGTGCAGCGTCTTCGGTAAGCATGTTCATGCGACGTTATGATTGAGGCTTTGATTGCGAAATTATTAGATGGCTGAACTCTGCTCAACGGTGAAGGATATTTCTGATAACCACCAGAGACGTCGTTAGGTCCGCTAAATAAATATAGGCTTTGACGAACTTCTGCACATTTAATGTGTTAAGTCTCCGTGTGCGTGACTCACGAGTGTTTTGTTTTTCCCAGGTAAAGTTTTCCAAGTTTGTAAAAATGCACAAACAGGAAAAACCACTGTCGATGTTATGGGGTAGGTATTTAGCTAGAAATTGTGTTCCTAGAGTGCCCATTAAATGTATCTGTTGGACGGAATCGGTTAGGCTTTTTAAAATTCTGTTTTTGTAGGTTGTGAACTCAGTGAGTCAAAGATGGAGGAAACGTTCAATACGGATGACACAAACTACCAACATCAACTCGCCCTGAGAACCGTAAGTCATTACTCATCTTGGAGCATTACATCTTACAATCCAAGTGCTGTACAAACACATGAACTGACTTTAGGTTTCAGGTCGTGTGTAGCAGCAGCCCAGCTGAGCACTTGATATTTTACTACGGGCAGCACGACTGCGATCAATGCAACCTGGAACGCACTTTAAAATCAATAGTGGCACATTTGCAAATGACTGACTTGTCCCTGGCAGATGTGTCTGGGCGCAGGCGCCAAAGGAGAGTTCAACGTTGTGGAGTTGATTACTGGAGAACCGGATAACGGTAAAGGTATAACTGTGGCGACCCTGCATGCCAGTGGCATGCCCATGGTAAGATGTAGTCCCAATTTTTCATTTGTAGGCCTAAATCTATTGCATTGCAGTTCATTTTAAATTGATCAATCTGGATTTCTATTGTGAAATTGAACTACTCCTTAATGACCTAGACTACAAAGGTGAACTTATATCTGATAATGGGAGTAATCACCAGGGGTTACAGGCCTATCCTAGCTGGGATGCTAGGCTCTGAGTTTGAATGAGAACACTGTTATTGTCTGTATTCATATCTCCAGGTCAATCTCTCTGGGCTTGACCTCCACCCTCCTGTCACCTTCAGGCTGAAGAGTGGTGCTGGCCCTGTGTACATCTGTGGGGAACACATTGCCTGTGAGTAGGGGGACCAGGGATGCCCTAGATGAGGGGTGTGAAAATGAAGGGCTTAATGACTTCGGGGTTCAGCTTGTCAAGGTCTTGCGGAGTAGCTGGTTTATTACTGTGGAATCGGGTGACTAAATGGTTTAGCCAAGGGGGGACTCTAGAGGCGGCTTGGACATCCATCAACTACAGGGCTTTCAGACTGGCAGCTGTCATCTAACTTGTTTCTTTCCAGTGGAGGATGACTTCTCAGGCATCGAGAGTGGTGATGAGGAGATGGAGGATGAGGAGGAAGACATTGAGGAGTCTCCTGTGAAGCCGAAGAAAGCACTAGCCAAGAGCGGAAACGCTGCAGGGAAGGTATCTGTTTATCAAATTCTTGGGCTTTTTTTTTTTTTTTGAATGATTAGGTTACCATTTTCACTTGGCACGGCAAGACATGTACTTATAGCATGTGTTCTTACTCAAACTTGGCTTGACAACGAGATGGTATGCACAAACTTATCTAGGATCAGGCTAATGTTGTTCCCCCGTCTCCAGGAAAAGACGCCAGAGGCGGCAGATGAGTAAGTCGTGTTAATCAATGCTTCTCTGACGCATTTATGAAATCATTTCCTGGAAGTGCTTTGCAGAAATGTAATTGTTGTATCTGGTTGCCAAAGCCATAATTGATGCTCTCTCCTTCCAGACCTGTGTCAGATGATGAGAACCCTCCCCAAAAGGTACTTTAATATTTACTCTGCCTTTAATATTTACGTTCCTGTTCAATCTGAGACTCCAGCTTTGTCCCAAATGGTACCCTGTTCCCTATATAGTGCACGTAGTCTTTCCTGTTAGAATCACAACTGGCCTGGTTATAAAATTGTGGTTCCTATGCTTTTCAGGGAAAGGGGAGAGGACAAGGCAGGGGAATGTAATCCCAGGTAAGTGGCTACCTGGTGACTGCCTCAGGGTGTAATGGTAATCTCTGAGTGGGCCTCTATCTGTTTGTAGAGCTGGTGTTGCAAGTACCATGGACTGGATTCCATTCCTAGGATCACCCGTATGTCAAACGTTTGCACGTGTGAGTGTCACTTGGCTAAAGTGTCTGCTAAATGGCATATATAAAATCCACTCCACTATACTGGACAAAATATAAACGCAACAGTGTTTGTCTCAGGTTGTGAGCGGAAATAAAAGATCCCAGAAATGGTCCATAGGTACAAAGCTGCCCTTTCTTTTACGGCCCTTTTAGTGAGCGTTTATCCTTTGCCAAGATAATCCATCCACCTGACAGGTGTGGTACATCAAGAAGCTGATTGAACAGCATGATCATTACACAGGTGCACCTTGTGTTGGGGACAATGACAAGGTAACTAAAATGGCAGGTCTGTCACATAACACAATGCCACAGATTCCTCAAGTTGACGGAATGTGCAATTGGTATGCTGACTGCAAGAATGTCACCAGAGATGTTGCCAGAATTTAACTTCTCTACCTGAAGTCACTTAATCCCATTTTGGAGAATCACGCCAGCCTAGGACCTCCACATCCAGCTTCTTCACCTGCAGGATTGTCTGAGACCAGACAGCTGATGAAACTGTCTGTAATAAGGCCTTTTGTGTGGGGACATATACTAATTGGCTGGGCTTGGCTGGGCCTATGCCTTTGACCCACCCATGGCTGCGCCCCCTACCTAGTCATGTGAAATCCATAAATTAGGGTTAATTTAAATTGATTTCCCTATATGAAGTAACTCATTAACAATTTCACTATTTGTTCAGTACAGTATTTTTCATTAGTCCACTAAACTCCCAAACATTTTGGGACTGTAAAGATTGGACTTTTTAAAGAAGCAAAATGTCACTCCCCACAAGACAAGTGACACTGGCTGTGTTCTCGAGCAGCTCAACTGTATGATGGGAAATTTGTTAAACCGTTCCTTTGGTCTGTTTCAGGTGCTGCTGCTCATCCAAAGGTTCTGTCAATCAATTTAGGTGTCGCTCTACCTGTTCAGTACGTGTATTAAACTAAGTTTGTCCTGTACTTGTTGTCTGTACTTTGTAAGTAAATCGTTTGGAAGAAATGGTCGTGTCATAGTTTGGTACATGTTGATTACTACCACTATGTAATTGTTTTATCACCCGTAATCTAGAAGGATGCTTTACCATTCTTCATACAAGTGTGAAACCCAGCAGTGTTAAAGTTCTTGACAAACCGGTGTGCCTGGCAACTACTACCGTACCCGGTTCAAATACCGTTCACCCTCAATGGCACAGCTTAAATCCTTTAACCTGTTTACTCCCCTTCAGTCTCATGTAAAGGTGTTAATGTTGTGTGGTTCTGGATTGAGGTCGGGTGACCAGTTGACCGCAACCCAATTTGAGATGGTTTGGACCGTGGAGTGCTCAGCATATGTGGGAACACCTTCAAGACTGAAGCATGCAAAGGGTTGCTACTTTATGATTCCATGTGTTTTGATGTCTTCTACATTGTAGAAAATAGTACAAATAAACGTATCGGTGAGAATTTTATATTCAGTGTGCTCATTTCAAATAACCACACAATCCATCTTTGGCTTAACTCTTAATGTGTATTCAGACCCTTGACGTTATCCACATTGATTAAATTGTTTCCCCTCCCACCTCAACAGCCCATATGACAAAGTGAAAAAATCTAAACCTGTTTTTGATCATTTAAGTATTCAAACTGCTTACTCAGTACTTTGGCATAACCTTTGTCAGTGATTACAGCCTCGAGTCTTCTAGGGTGTAACGCTACAAGCTAGGCACACCCTCCAAGCTCTGTCAGAATGGATGGGGAGTGTCGCTGCACAGGTCTCTCCAGAGATATTAGATTGGGCTCTGGCTGGGCCAATCAAGGAGCCTGCGTCTAATTCTTCAGTCTTCCTCGGATGGAGGTTTGGGGGAGGGGGGGGAGTGTTGGAGGAGCTGTGTTGTCTTGGCTGTGTGCTTAGGTTTGTAGTACTGTTGGAAGGTGAACCTTACCCCCAGTCAGAGGTCCTGCTGGGGCAGTTTTTCATCAAGGATCTCTCGCTGTACTTTGCTCCGTTCAGCTTTCCCTCGATCCTGACTAGTCTCCCAGTCCCCGCCGCTAAAAAACATCCACAGCATGATGCTGCCACCATGCTTCACCGTAGGGATGGTGACAGGTTTCCTCCAGTTGTGATGCTTGGTATTCCGGTCAAAGAATTCCATCAGATGAGAGAATCTTGTTTCTCATGGTTAGAGTCCTTTTGGCAAGCTCCAAGCGGGCTGTCACGTGCCTTTAACTGGATGGCTTCCGTCTGGCCACTCTTCCGTAAAGGCCTGATTGGTGGAGTGCTGCAGGGATGGTTCTCCCATCTCCACAGAGGAACTCTGAAGCTTTGTCATAGTGACCATTGGGTTCTTGGTCACCTCCCTGACCAAGGCCCTTCTCCCCCATTTTCTCAGTTTGGCTGGGCGGCCAGCTCTAGGAAGAGTCTCTTGTTGGTTCCAATATTGTTCCATTTTAAGAATGACGGCGGCCACTTTGGTCTTGGGAACCTCCAAAGCTGCAGAAATGAAGTACCCTTCCCCAGATCTGTGCCTCGACACAATCCTGTCTCGGAGCTCTACGGACAATTCCTTCGACCTCATGGCTTGTTTTTTTTGCTCTGACATCCACTGCCAACTGTGGGACCTTATATAGACAGGTGTGCATTCCAATCAAGTTGTAGAAATGGCTCAAAGATGAATGGAAACGGGATGCACCTGAGCTCAACTTCAAGTCTCATAGAAAGTTGTTATAAATTGGAACAAATGTTAAAACCTTTCTGCATTTTGTCATTATGGGGTATTGTATCGATTGATGAGGAAAACAATTAATTGAATCCACTTCAGAATAAGGCTGTAACGTAACAAAATATGGAACAAGTCAAGAGGTCTGAATACGTCCCAAATGCACTGTATATCTTCTTTGGCTTGAGTGTGACTCCTTCCAACTTGCATAGGGATCTCTGAGTGGTTTCAGTTTATCCTGCCTCACACACAGACATGCAGGCTGGGGAGAGAGAGGAATACATAAAACCTTGTATTGACTACCTTGTATGTTTCCATGCTACACCTCAGCCTCTCTACTTTCCTCTTAGTCTCTCCCTGCACCCCTCCTCTCAGAGCCCTTCCTGCTGTGTGTGGAGGGGGGCAGCTCCCGAAGGTGGACACTGAGTGCCCTCTGACTGAATTGGCCAGGCTGCTGGTGGACTGGACCTGTCAGATGACCGGCAGAATGTCAGAGGCTGCGTTGTCACAGTTACTGTCACCTAGGAGACGGTGGTTCTGGAACACCATGGGTTCCGACCGCCAGCAGCATACAACCCTGCATACCACTGCTGGTTTGCTTCTGAAGCTAAGCAGGGTTGGTCCTGGTCAGTTCCTGGATGGGAGACCAGATGCTGCTGGAAGTGGTGTTGGAGGGCCAGTAGGAGGCACTCTTTCCTTCTGGTCTAAAAAAATATCCCAATGCCCCAGGGCAGTGATTGGGGACACTGCCCTGTGCAGGGTGCCGTCTTTCGGATGGGACGTTAAACGGGTGTCCTGACTCTCTGAGGTCATTAAAGATCCCATGCCACTTATCGTAAGAGTAGGCGTGTTAACCCCGGTGTCCTGGCTAAATTCCCAATCTGGCCCTCAAACCATCATGGTCACCTAATAATCCCCAGTTTACAATTGGCTCATTAATCCCCCTCCTCTCCCCTGTAACTATTCCCCAGGTCGTTGCTGCAAATGAGAACATGTTCTCAGTCAATTTACCTGGTAAAATAACGGTAAAATAAATAAAAGATAGCCCTATCCAGCAGCCTGCGTCTCATTGGTTTGGTTCTTCGGGGGGGGAAGAGTTGGAGGAGCTGTCGAGTTTGGCTCGAGTCCCTGGAGGCTGCTGATGAATCCTGGGGTTCGCTTATTTTGCCTAGACTGGCGGCTCGGGGCAGCAGTGGGGAAGGAGGTTTGAGGATGCTGTGAGGCTCCTGATGAAGGTCCTCTGGGCCTAAGGAGAGGGTTGAGGCCCCAGTAGTCTGGGAGAGAAGTAGTACTGCCATCTGCCCTCCCGTGCCACTTACGAAGACCTTCTAACAGCTCGGAGAGGGAGGAGGCCCGACCAAGACCTGAACTATCCCCATTACCAACCGCACCCCCTGGTTCTGAACCCTCATCTGGGTCCGCACAGGAGAGGGAGGATAATCAGAAATGTAATATATAAAAGAGGATTCGTATCTATCCAGTTGCTATTGAATTTAATTATTAAAGTTGAACTGTGCTGAATCAATTTGAACTGACGACTTACCGGAAGCTATAAGTGCTCATGGTGTCTGTGATCGACTGGTTGCTGATTGTACTGCTGCCACAGGGAATAGGGGAATATCAAAGCAGGTGAACTCTCATACACACACACCTTAGAACAGAGACAAGCTCATTGTGACTTCTTAAACGTTTCGTGCTCGTCGCTCTTTGCTCCAGCCCTGTGGTCCTCGAACCGGTCCACCCACAGACCACAAGACAAAACCAACAGGGAGATGGTGTCAGGTGCCGCCGTAGACAGTAACAGTCAGACTACAGCTCAGACATCTAGCCACTCGCAACAAGGCTATTCCGCTCACAACCAGCATTGCAACATGCTCGGTCTGTCCACATCATCAACAGTCCTGGGATCAAGTCAGATCAGACTGGTCTAAAAACACACACAGGGACCCAGGGTTCTTACAGGTCTCTCTTTCTGGTCAAGGATTCCACAGCCGTCGCAACACTTGGGGAGAGGGGTCAAAGGTCAGTGGTAATATCAGTGATAACGTCACTTCTTTGTGATCACACCTGTACCCGTCCTTGACTCCTAACAGTCATTCTTCCCACACACACCATTGCTTTAACCCTGCCCCCGATACCGCTCTCACACCATCCAACACAGCAAGATATGAGTCACTCTCATCACTAGACTCCACTTCCTCCAGGGAGGCCTGCGGATCAACGATACGGTGGATCTCCAGATCGGCTTGTAATGTCTGGCGGACTGTACTCAGCTCCGTCACTTGCATCTCCTGAGAACACAGAGAGAGAGAAAGAGAGAGATGTGTCCATTGGTGAGGTGACAGACTGCCCACAAGGAACGCTAAGGATGTGTGTGAATGCGCCCGTGTCACTGGCCAACTGTAAGTTTATCCATGCTACTCAATACAGGCCAGAATGGATGAGTCTTATCACAATGCCCAGTCATTATCGCATCAGCAGTCATATACTCTGACGTACACACACACACATCCGCGGGTCCTTTGATTTCCTGTAGTGTGTCTGTTGGTCAGGGTTCTCGAGGAGCATTCTTCCGTATTTAAACGGAAAAAGAAAGGAGTGATTTATTTATTCATCTTCCCCTTTCCCTGCTCTCATCCTGTCATCCCGCTCTCCCTCACACACACTAGCTCATTCACTCATATTTACAACACACACACTAGCGCACATATGACACACACCCTTTATGTGTGTGTGTGTGTGTCAGGGTGGGGGTTTAGTGGTTGTCATAGAGACATGAGAAGTGGGATGGGGTGTGTGTGTGTATCCTTAACCTTGAGAAGGCAATGAGGATTAATCACAGCCAGACAGTGGCACAGCTAGAGAGAGAACGCTGGGGAGACAGAGAGTGCGTGTGAGTGTGTTTGTATCTCGCTCTGAGAGCTTTGTGTGTCTGTGTGGTTGGTCATTAGGTCGTGAAAAGGCATCAGTGTTACGGACGCTCTCAGAATACATAACAGGCACATATACACACACACACACATACAGCCTACACACACACAGACGACACAATCACTACAACTAACACCCTGCTCTTGTGCGCGCCATATGTTTGCTGCTACTATCCTGTTCTCTCTTTGTGGTGTGTAAAGTGTGTGTAGTATGTACAGGTGAAGTTGGAAGTTTACATACACCTTAGCCAAATCCATTTAAACTCAGTTTTTCACAATTCCTGACATTTAGTCCTAGTAAAAATTCCCTGTCTTAGGTCAGTTAGGATCACCACTTTATTTTAAGAATGTGAAATGTCAGAATAATAGTAGAGTGATTTCAGCTTTTATTTCTTTCACATTCCCAGTGGGTTAGAAGTTTACATACACTCAATTAGTATTTGGTAGCATTGCCTTTAAATTGTTTAACTTGGGCCAAACGTTTCAGGTAGCCTTCCACAAGCTTCCCACAATAAGTTGGGTGAATTTTGTCCCATTCCTCCTGATAGAGCTGGTGTAACTGAGTCAGGTTTGTAGGCCACCTTGCTCGCACAAGCTTTTTCAGTTCTGCCCACAAATTTTCTATAGGGTTGAGATCAGGGCTTTGTGATGGCCACTCCAATATCTTGACTTTGTTGTCCTTAAGCCACAACTTTGGAAGTACGCTTGGGGTCATTGTCCATTTGGAAGACCCATTTGCGAACAAGCTTTAACTTTCTGACTGATGTCTTGAGATGTTGCTTCAATATATTCACATTTCCCTTCCTCAAGATGACATCTATATTGTGAAGTGCACCAGTCCCTCCTGCAGCAAAACACCCCCACAACATGATGCTGCCACCCCTGTGCTTCACGGTTGGGATGGTGTTCTTCAGTTTGCAAGCCTCCCGCTTTTTCCTCCAAACATAACGATGGTCATTAAGGCCAAACAGTTCCATCTTTGTTTCATCAGACCAGAGGACATTTCTCCAAAAAGTACGATCTTTGTCCCCATGTGCAGTTGCAAACCGTAGTCTGGCTTTTTTATGGCAGTTTCAGAGCAGTGGCTTCTTCCTTGCTGAGCGGACTTTCATGTCGATATTAGACTCGTTTTACTGTGGATATAGATACTTTTGTACTTGTTTCCTCCAGCATCTTCACAAGGTCCTTTGCTGTTGTTCTGGTATTGATTTGCACTTTTTGCACCAAAGTACGTTCATCTCTAGGAGACAGAACACGTCTCCTTCCTGAGCGGTATGACGGCTGCGTGGTCCCATGGTGTTTATACTTGCGTACTATTGTTTGTAAAGATGAACGTGGTACCTTCAAATGTTTGGAAATTGCTCCCAAGGAAGAACCAGACTTGTGGAGGTCTACAATTTTCTTTGAGGTCTTGGATGATTTCTTTTGATTTTCCCATGATGTCAAGCAAAGAGGCACTGAGTTTGAAGGTAGGCCTTGAAATACATCCACAGGTACACCTCCAATTGACTCAAATGATGTCAATTAGCCTATCAGAAGCTTCTAAAGCCATGACATCATTTTCTGGAATTTTTTAAGAATTATTTTTTAAGCCTTGAGACATGGATTGTGAATGTGTGCCATTCAAAGGGTGAATGGGCAGGACAGATTTAAGTGCCTTTGAACGGGCTATTGTAGTAGGTGTTACGTTCCCCAGATTATGTGTTGTAGATTGTGTATTTGCATGTGTTTATTTCAGGAAATGGCTTCCTGAAATCCCTCAAGCAGCTGATTGGTCGACTCCAGGGCTAATTGGAGAGCTGACCCCGCCCCCTCGTCAAGACACAGCTGTCTCCAATTACCCATTCCTTCAGAAGCTATATAAAAGCCAGTGTTCTGTTCAGGAGTTCTTTTTTGCTAGAGAGATTTGCTGGGAGGTCATTGTAGAGATTGTGATAGAGGTAGATTTTGCTGGGAGTACATTGCTGGAAAGTGGTATGTTCTGTGAGTTTGTTGCTCAGATAGAGCTTATTTGACATCCTTTTGTTTCTTAGTTTGTTTGAAATTGTTTAATATTCTGTTTCATTTGTTCCCAGGGGAAAGGGGAAGGCACCTAGGGAGTGCTTAGGCAAGAGGCCCGCGGGCATACATATACCCGTAGCATATTCGCTGTCTAGACACACTAGGTAAGACCTGGGCGGACCACCCCTTGTATTTTGGTTAGGGCACCAGGTGGTGCTAAATTAGGTAAGTAGTGGGTAGGCAGGTAAGATAGGAGAGGGGGGCTTTGAGATTTATTTTCTTTGCTTTGGTTCCGTCCAGCCCCTTTTCCCCATATTACCGTGTAAAGGAATAAAGTCCTTGTAAACGGTACCACATTCTGCTTGTTGTCATTTTTACTCGCACCTACAGTCCATACCTTTTTCGCTTCACAGAGAGTTTAGTTGTAGCAGGGTGTTGCGTTCCCTCTTCATAGAGGCGTGCGTAACATAATGGGGGCTCATCCGGGATCTTTCCATTAAACCCACCGGACCCTGCTGCTCTGAGCTCTGTGGTTAGTGATTGAGGTGTGATGGTAGGTTGTGAGTTTGGATGACTTGTTTAGTTAGTGTGTTCAGGAGACTGCATTGTAAAAGATGGCTGCCTCAGCCATCTCCAAGTTTTTTGAAGCGCCCTCTATTGATTGTTTGGTGAGGTTTCGTAAAGTAGACCTTGTAGCTATAGCTGATCATTATGGCTTTGTATTCCCTGAAAAAGCCCTAAAGGCTGAGCTGTTGGTGCTAGTCAGGGAGGGTTTAGTGAGGGAACAAATTCTCTCATTGTAAGGAGAGGAGACGGGTAGACCTTCTGATGCCAAGTCGGAGGACAGGGCGGAGGAAGGGGTTCCTCGTACCCCTTTTACATTGCCCCGATTCGATCCTTTATCTTCTGCTTCGGGTTGTTCAGATGGGACTGCTAGGCTGAAGGTGAGGCTGGCTCGGTTAGAAATGGAGCAAAAAGATAAAGAGAGACAGATGAATTTTGAACTTGAAATTAGGAAAATAGAAGCTGACAAGGAGGTGAGGATCCGACAACTGGAGCTAGATGCTGGCTCCAGTGCGACTCCACAAGCTGCTCATCATCAAGCCCACTTCGATGTGAGTAAAAACATAGCTTTAGTCCCTCCATTCCGAGAGTCGGAAGTTGATTACTATTTCTCTGCGTTTGAGCGTGTGGCCGCTGCGCTGCATTGGCCACTCGAGGTTTGGCCGCTTCTGTTACAATGTAAATTGTCTGGGAAAGCCCAGGAAGTAGTAGCTGCTCTCTCCCTGGAAGACAGTTTACATTACGATACAGTTAAAACTACCGTGTTGCGGGCTTATGAGTTGGTGCCTGAAGCTTATAGGCAGCGCTTCAGGAACCACAAAAAAACATCTCACCGTACATTTGTTGAATTTGCTAGGGACAAAGAGTCTGTTTAGTCGTTGGTGTTCAGCCAGCAAAGCTAACACCTTTGCTGATATTCGGGAGATGATGCTGTTGGAGGACTTTAAAAGCAACCTCCCAGATAGACTTGTAGTTCATTTAAATGAACAGAAAGTGGTGACATTGGCCCAAGCAGCAGTGTTGGCAGATGAGTACGCTTTGACACACAAGACTGTCTTTGGTGCACCACGTTTTGAAGGCCGGACGATTACGTCATCAGTTCCTCGTTCAGGTCGCTTTTCCTCTAACAACCCTAAGCCTTTTCAAGAAATCCGTGAATGTTATTACTGTCACCAAAAGGGTCACGTGATTGCGGACTGCCCAGTTTTGAAAAATAAACCGCAACAGTCCCAGTCACCGTCCCCAAAAATGAAAAGTTTGGGTTTAGTCAAGTCTTTGGATCGTCCATTGGATCGAGATATTGACTCAGCATTTGAGAAACCGGATCCTGTCTATGCTCCGTTTATCTCTGCCGGTTATGTTTCCTTAACAGGAGAACCAACTGATCAAAAGCCTATCCAAATCCTACGTGACACCGGGCGGCGCAGTCAGTAATCATTACTGATGCTTTACCCTGGTCTCCTGAAACGTATTGTGGCTCACATGTCATATTACAGGGGATAGAGACAAAAAACGTACCTGTACCATTACACTGGGTCCACTTAGTGTCAGACTTGGTATCAGGACGTTTCCGTGTTGGTGTAGTGTCTACACTGCCAGTATCAGGAGTAAAATTGCTACTAGGGAATGATATTGCTGGTGGTAATGTCACTCCTGTGTTAGAGGTAGTAGACAACCCAGAAATCAGAACTACAGATGAGAAATTGGTTCAAGCATTTCCACATGTTTTTCCTGCTTGTGTGTTAACGAGGGCACAATCTCGCAAGCTAGGAGATGTGGTGGATTTGGCTAGTTCTATTTTTGAGAATGTTGAGGTAGAAGACAATGCACTGAGTATTCCTTCTGCATTGCCGACAGTTTTACCCCGTAAAAACTAAGGCAGTGGAAAACGAAATCGCGCCCCAATTACATGACATTCTTTTGTCTGTCACCCCTGAGAAGGTGATTGAATGTCAAAAAGAAGACACCAGTCTTCGCAAGTGTTTTGCTTCGGTAATTTCCATTGAGGAAGCTAAAACTAGAGAGACTGCCTACTTTATGGAAGCAGGAGTTTTGATGCGTAAATGGGCATCTCATGACACCATTAATGACTGGAGTGAAGTGTGTCAAGTGGTTGTTCCTACACCATTCCGACAGCAGGTGCTGTCACTCGCCCATGACCAGGCGTGGTCTGGACACTTGGGGATCACAAAGACCTATAACCGGGTCCTTCGTCATTTCTTCTGGCCAGGTTTGAAGTCTGACGTGGTCCAATTTTGTAAAACATGTCACATATGTCAACTCACTGGGAAAGTGAATCAAACAGTTCCACGAGTGCCACTCTGCCCGATTCCTGTGGTAGGGGAACCGTTTGAAAGAGTGATAAAGACACCAGATCGAAGGCGTTCTTCCCGTGTGTGTCATGTTAACATGCTGAAAACATATTATGTACGTGATTCTCCCAACAGTTCCTCAGGTAAGCCGGTCCAGCCCGCCGTCTCCAGTGTGGCTGCGGTGGTGCTGAAGCCTGGCTGGGACCTAGATGAGGATAAGGAGGACGGGTTGGAGTTACGCCATACATTACAGCAAGGTGAACGCCTATGTAATTCAGAGATGCTGAAGAAGTTACCCTCTCAAATGGAACATTTGGATAATGATCAAACTAAGGATCTTATCCTATTGATAAACAGTTTTCTCAGTGTGTTTCAGGACATTCCAAGTCGCACATCCATCTTGGAACATGACGTGGATGTGGGGAACGCTGTTCCTATACGTCAGCATCCGTACCGGGTTAATGCTAAGAAAAGAGAGGTAATGAAAAGTGAGGTAGCTTATTTATTACAGAATGACATGGCAAAACCCAGTAACAGCTCCTGGAGTTCTCCATGTATTCTTGTTCCTAAGCCTGACGGTACGTCCCGCTTATGTACGGACTATCGTCGCGTAAATGCAGTTACAAAGTCTGATTCTTTTCCTCTACCTCGCTTAGATGACTGTATTGATAGAATAGGCTCTGCTGCTTACGTTAGTAAGTTAGATTTGTTAAAAGGTTATTGGCAGGTGCCTCTGACCTCTCGAGCTTCTGACATATCGGCTTTTGTTACGCCAGATAACTTTGTACAATACACTGTGATGCCCTTTGGCATGTGTAATGCACCTGCTACTTTTCAGCGGCTAGTTAACATTGTGTTTGAAGATGTGCCAAATTGTACTGCGTACCTTGACGATGTGGTGATTCATTCGTCTACTTGGTCTGATCATCTCTCCACTTTGAAAAGTGTGTTTCAGCGGTTGGAGAAGGCTTCTTTAACCCTCAATTTGGCCAAGTGTGAGATTGGGAAGGCTACAGTGACTTACTTAGGGAAACAAGTGGGACGAGGTCAAGTGCGCCCAGTAACTGGCAAAGTGGAAGCAATTGTTGCTTTTCCTGCTCCCACTACTCGCCGCCAGTTGCGCAGATTCCTAGGGATGGTAGGGTACTATCGTACATTCTGTAAGAATTTCTCGACGGTAGTTGCTCCCCTTTCATCTCTGCTTAGTCCCAAGGTACCATTCAAGTGGTCCAAGGACTGTAACTACGCTTTTGAGTCCGCTAAAGCGCTACTTTGTAGTGCCCCAGTGCTTGCCGCCCCCAACTTTGACAAACCTTTTAAGTTGGAGGTAGATGCTAGTATTATGGGGGTGGGTGTGGTTCTCTTACAGGAAGATGAAGACGGAGTGGATCGGCCCGTCAGTTTCTTCTCCCGTAAGTTCAACTCGTGTCAGTCAAGGTACTCTACAATCGAACAAGAGACGCTGGCTTTATTGCTTGCCTTACAGTTCTTTGAGGTATATGTGGGCTCCAATGCCTTGCCTGTAGTGGTCTTCACAGACCATAATCCATTGGTGTTCTTGAAACAAATGTACAACCAGAACCGCCGCCTTATGCGGTGGGCTCTGATTGTGCAAAGATATAATGTACAGATAGCTTATGTGAAGGGCTCGACGAATGTGGTTGCTGACGCTCTAGGTCTAAACTAGGTTTGCAATTTTTGTGGTGGGCGTGTTACGTTCCCCAGATTATGTGTTGTAGATTGTGTATTTGCATGTGTTTATTTCAGGAAATGGCTTCCTGAAATCCCTCAAGCAGCTGATTGGTCGACTCCAGGGCTAATTGGAGAGCTGACCCCGCCCCCTCGTCAAGACACAGCTGTCTCCAATTACCCATTCCTTCAGAAGCTATATAAAAGCCAGTGTTCTGTTCAGGAGTTCTTTTTTGCTAGAGAGATTTGCTGGGAGGTCATTGTAGAGATTGTGATAGAGGTTGATTTTGCTGGGAGTACATTGCTGGAAAGTGGTATGTTCTGTGAGTTTGTTGCTCAGATAGAGCTTATTTGACATCCTTTTGTTTCTTAGTTTGTTTGAAATTGTTTAATATTCTGTTTCATTTGTTCCCAGGGGGAAAGGGGAAGGCACCTAGGGAGTGCTTAGGCAAGAGGCCCGCGGGCATACATATACCCGTAGCATATTCGCTGTCTAGACACACTAGGTAAGACCTGGGCGGACCACCCCTTGTATTTTGGTTAGGGCACCAGGTGGTGCTAAATTAGGTAAGTAGTGGGTAGGCAGGTAAGATAGGAGAGGGGGGGGGGGGCTTTGAGATTTATTTTCTTTGCTTTGTTCCGTCCAGCCCCTTTTCCCCATATTACCGTGTAAAGGAATAAAGTCCTTGTAAACGGTACCACATTCTGCTTGTTGTCATTTTTACTCGCACCTACAGTCCATACCTTTTTCGCTTCACAGAGAGTTTAGTTGTAGCAGGGTGTTGCGTTCCCTCTTCATAGAGGCGTGCGTAACAGTAGGTGCCAGGCGCACCGGTTTGTGTCAAGAACTGCAACGCTGCTGGGCTTTTCAAGCTCAACAGTTTCCCGTGTGTATCAAGAATGGTCCACCACTCAAAGGACATCCAGCCAACTTGACACAACTGTGGGAAGCATTGGAGTCAACATGGGCTAGCATCCCTGTGGAACGCTTTACACACCTTGTAGAGTCCATGCCCGGATTAATTGAGGCTGTTCTGAGTGCAAAAGGCGGGGGTGCAACTCAATATTAGGAAGGTGTTCTTAATGTTTTGTACAATCAGTGTATAGTGTGTGTGTGTGTGTTACCAGCTCTATGCGTCTGCGGCTACTGTCCTGTTCTCTCTGAGCCAGGTCTTCCATCTCGTGGAGGCGTTGCCTGGTCTCTCTCTCCCTGGCCCCCGTCTCAGCACTCTGTTCCAGCTCCTCTCCAAGGCACACAGCACTCTCCCTCAGATGCAGCACCTACAGAGATTTTTCTGAGATTATTTTCATTCTTTCCAGAATTTCTGCTTTGGAAATATGTATACGATGCCAATATTGCACCATGAAATTGAATTGAGAGATATTATAGTGACAGAGAGCGAGAGACAGAGGAAGAAGAAGTGTGTGAGTAAAGACATGCTATCTAGGGTTTACTGTCCATTTTGTGTCATTGTCTCACCTCAAACCTCTTGACCTGTCCTCTCTGGAACTCCAACTTGTTCTGCAGGTCACACACCTTGGCCTCCTGCTTACTGACGACACTACGGCCCACGGTGGACGACTCCAGGAGCTGCACCCTGGTCACACTCGTTGCAAGCTGAGGAGGAGGCGAGGAGGAGGAGGAGAGGAGAGGGTGAAGGACAAGAGGAATGGCAGAGTGGGTTTTTCAGCCAGTCTCCTATCCACAATAACAGCATGTGAAGGTCACCATCTCCCCACATTACTCAGCTCTCAGTCCTTACCTCTTCCTGTACTGTGTGTCTCTGTTTATTGACCTCCTCCAGTTCAGCCTGCAACTCTCTGACCTGAGAGATACCACCGGAGGACTGAGAGAGAGAAAGATCAGGTTTTTGGTCATCTTTCATTTTTAGTACATGTCGAAGTCTTTATACATGGTTTTGAGCCACTATGAGGCAGAGAGGGAACCCACCTGAGCGATGAGGGCTTTGTGTTTCTTCAGGAGTTCATCAAGGTCCTCCTGGTTCTCCTCTAGTCTCTTCAACAGATCTGACTTCTCATGTTGGAGCTGGACTACCTGCTCATCCACCTACACGTAGACACACACACACACACTTTAAAACTGCTCTCTCCAAAAGATTGTTGTCGTCACACATATACAGGATGCTATTACTGTTGGTTTCAGAGGGATTGCAAACATTTTGATGTTCACAGTTCCCGGACACGACTGATAATTATAATGTTCTAGTACCAGTAGTAGTAAGAGTCTAGTACAAGGCCTCTATCTCTCACCAGATGCTTGTGTTTGCAGATGTTCTCTAGTTCTGAGCATTCTCCAGTTCCATGGACAGAGTCTTCTGAAAATACTCCAGCTCTCCTCGCTTCACACTCCCCCAACTGACAGAGAGAGGGAGTGGAAGGTATGTTTAAATTTTACCCCCCTTTTTTCTCCCCATTTTTCATGATATCCAAATTTGTAGTTACAGTCTTGTCCCATCGCTGCAACTCCCGTACGGACTCGGGAGAGGCGAAGGTACGAGAGCCATGCGTCCTCAAACACGACCCTGTCAAGCCACACTGTTCGCTTAACCCGGAAGCCAGCCACATAAACATGTCGGAGGAAACAATGTACAACCGCCGACTGTACCAGCGCGCACTGCACAATGCCTGCCAGAGGAGTCGCTAGAGCGCACTGCGACATGCCTGCCACAGGAGTCGCTAGAGCGCGATGCGACATGCCTGCCACAGGAGTCGCTAGAGCGCGATGCGACATGCCTGCCACAGGAGTCGCTAGAGCGCGATGCGACATGCCTGCCACAGGAGTCGCTAGAGCGCGATGCGACATGCCTGCCACAGGAGTCGCTAGAGCGCGATGCGACATGCCTGCCACAGGAGTCGCTAGGCGCGATGCGACATGCCTGCCACAGGAGTCGCTAGGCGCGATGCGACATGCCTGCCACAGGAGTCGCTAGGCGCGATGCGACATGCCTGCCACAGGAGTCGCTAGAGCGCGATGCGACATGCCTGCCACAGGAGTCGCTAGGCGCGATGCGACATGCCTGCCACAGGAGTCGCTAGAGCGCGATGCGACATGCCTGCCACAGGAGTCGCTAGAGCGCGATGCGACATGCCTGCCACAGGAGTCGCTAGAGCGCGATGCGACATGCCTGCCACAGGAGTCGCTAGAGCGCGATGCGACATGCCTGCCACAGGAGTCGCTAGAGCGCGATGCGACATGCCTGCCACAGGAGTCGCTAGGCGCGATGCGACATGCCTGCCACAGGAGTCGCTAGGCGCGATGCGACAATTCCTGCCACAGGAGTCGCTAGAGCGCGATGCGACATGCCTGCCACAGGAGTCGCTAGAGCGCGATGGGACAAGGACATCCCGTCCGGCCAAACCCTCCCCTAACCCGGACGACGCTGGGCCAATTGTGCGTCGCCTCATGGGTCCCACAGTCACGGCCGGCTGTGACACAGCCTGGGATCGAACCCGGATCTGTGGTGACGGCTCAAGCACTGCGGTGCCTTAGACCGCTGTGCCACTCCACTCGGGAAGCTTCTATATTTTATTATTGTGAATCTAAACACACCTCGAATCCCCCTTCATAACATCATAGTGTGTCTGTGTGTACCTGGCAGTGCAGGCGCTCTATGTGTTCCTTGCTGCCGGGGGCCTGGTTGTGTCCAGGTTTGTCTATGGTAGACGGTAGTAGCTGAGCGTCCACCAGCAGAGCATGGGTTCTCTTCAGATCTCTCCTCAGTCTCTTCTCCACGTCAAAGTCCCTGTGGCCCACCTGGCAGAAGGATGAGACAGGGTGCAGGCAAGGCAGCAGGCTGTTAGTCAGCCTGCCAGCTTAGTGGAGTCTGCCACTAGCACAGTCGGTGTAGGCAGCTCAGCTGCCCCGATTAAGACCGTGTCTGTGCCTCGATCTTGTTCGGGCAAAACTAAACATTGGCGGTGTTCGCCTTAGCAATCTCACTGGAATAAAGACATCCTCTAATTCCTGCCATTATTAAAAGAGATTGTGATATCTCAAAATAAGGGCTACTTAATGTTAGATCCCTCACGTCCATGGCAGTCATAGTCAATGAACTAATCACTGATCCTAACCTTTACGTGATTCGCTTGACTGAAACATGGCTCAAGCCTGTTGAATTTACTGTGTTAAATGAGGCCTCTCCTCCTGGTTTCACTAGTGACCATATCCCCCACACATCATGCAAATGTGGAGGTGTTGCTAACATTTACAAAGGCAAATAAAATAAAAAATTACAAAAATGACTGTTTTCATCTTTTGAGCTTCTAGTCATAATCTATGCAGCCTGCTCAATCACTTTTTATAGCTACTGTTTACAGGCCTCCTGGGCCGTACACAGCATTCCTCATTGAATCCCTATCTGACCTTGTAGTGATGGCAGATAATACTAACACTTTTGGTGACTTCAATATTCACAAGGAAAGGTCCACAAACCCACTCCAAAAGGCGTTCGGAGCCATCATCGACTCAGTGGGTTTGGTCCAACATGTCTTCGGACCTACGCATTGCCACAGTCATACCCTGGATTTGGTTTTGTCCTGTGGAATAAATATTGTGGATCTCAATGTTTTTCCTCATAATCCTGGACTATCGGACCAACATCTTATTACGTTAGCAAATAATCTGCTCAGATCGCAACCAAGGATTATCAAAAACCGTGCTATAAATTATTGGACAACCCGAAGATTCCTAGATGCCCATCCAGACTCCCTCCACCTACCCAAGGATGTCGGAGAACAAACATCAGTTAACCACCTAAACAAGGATCTAATGTAACCTTGCGTAATACCCTAAATGCAGTCACACCTCTAAAAACAAAAAAACATTTCTCACAAGAAATGAGCTCTCTGGTAAACAGAAAATATCAGAACCCTGAAGCAAGCTTCTACAAAAGTGGAACAGAAATGGCACTCCACCAAACTGGAAGTTTTCCAACTAGCTTGGAATGACAGTACCGTGCAGTATCGAAGAGCGCTCACTGCTCGATCAGCCTCCTTTCCATCCTAATTGAGAATAAAAACAATCCAACATTTATTTTGATACTGTCGCAAATCTAACTGAAAAGCAACACTCCTCAAAAGAGGATGGCCTTCACTTCAGCAGTGATGAATTCGTGAACTTTCTTCAACAAAAATATCATGATCATTAGAATGCAAATTACAGACTCCTTTTTGAATCTATGTATTTCTCCAAAAGTCAGTTGTCCTGAGTCTGCACAGAACTGTCAGGACTTAGGATCAATGGAGATACTCAAGTTTAAAAAAATCCTGTATCTCTTTACACATTCACAAAATTTGTGATAGCCTCTAAACCTTCAAGCTGTCTACTGGACCCTATTCCAACTGAACTACTGAAAGCGCTACTTCCTGTGCTTGGCCCTCCTATGTTGTACAAAATAAATGGCTTCCTATCCTCCGGATGTGAACCAAACTCACTAAAAGTGTCAGCAATAAAGCCTCTCCTGAAAAAGCCAAACCTCGACCTGGAACATTTTGACAACTAAATCGGCCTATATCGTCTCTCCCATTCCTCTTAGCATTTTTTGAAAAAGCTGCCTTCCTGAAGACAAATAATGTATATGAAACGCTACAGTCTGGTTTTAGATCCATCATAGCACAGAGACCGCACTCTACAAGGTCATTTACCACCTTTACATGGCATTAGACCAAGCATCTGCATCTGTCCTCGTGCTCCTAGACCTTAGCGCCACTTTTGATGCCATCGATCACCACATTCTTTTGGAGAGATTGGAAACCCTAATTAGTCAACACGGACTAGTTCTGGACTGGTTTAGATCTTATCTTTCGGGAGCGATATCTGTTCGTCTCTGTGGATGGTTTGTCCTCTGAGAAATCAATTGTACGTTTCGGTGTTCCTCAATAACCACTATTGATTTCACCGTATATTCCTCATTCGGAAACACAATGTCATTCGGAAACACAATGTCAACTTTCACTGCTATGCGGACGACACACAGCTGTACATTTTGAAGAAACATGGTGATGCCCCACAATTGCCTACACTGGAAGCCTGTGTTACAGACATGTGGAAGTGGATGGCGGCAAATGTTTTACTTTTAAACTCGGACAAAACAGAGACACTAGTTCTAGGTCCCAAGAAACACAGATCTGCTGTTTGATCTGACAATTAATCTTGGTGGTTGTACAGTTGTCTCAAATAAAACGGAAGGACATTGGCGTTACTCTGGACTTTGGTCTCTCTTTTGACGAACATACAGTATCAAGAATATTTCAACAGCAGCTTTTTTCCATCTTCGTAGCATTGCAAAAAATCTGAAGCTTTTTGTCCAAAAATGATGCAGAAAAGCGAATCCATGCTTTTTTTTTCTCCTAGATTACACTACTGCAGTGCTGTACTCTCCGGCTACCCGGATAAAGCACTAAATAAACTTCAGTTAGTGCTAAGTACGGCTGCTAGAATCCTGACTAGAAACAAAAAAAATTGATCATATTACTCCAGTGCTAGCCTCCCTACACTGGCTTCCTGTTAAGGCAAAGGCTGATTTCAAGGTTTTACTGCTAACCTACAAAGCATTACATGGGCTTGCTCCTACCCATCTCTCCGATTTGGTCCTGCCGGCCGTACACACCTACACATACGCTCACAAGACGCAGGCCTCCTTATTATCCCGAGAATTTCTAAGCAAACAGCTGGAGGCAGGGCTTTCTCCTATAGTGCAACATTTTTATGGAATGGTCTACCTACCCATGCGAGAGACGCAGACTCAGTCTCCTGAAGACTCCTCTCTTCAGTAGGTCCTATGATTGAGTGCAGTCTGGCCCAGGGTTGCGAAGGTTAACGGCATGGCACTGGAGTGACGAACTGCCCTTGCTGTCTCTGCTCCCCTCTCTCCACTGATGTTCTCTGCTCCTGACCCTATTATGGGGCAGGGGCAGAGAATCACTGGCTTACTAGTGCTCTCCCATGTCGTCCCTAGGAGGGGTGAGTCACGTCGTGCCAGGCTTTTTCACTATATCCCCTGTCTCAGCCTCCAGTATCTTCGCTGCAATAGTCTATGTGCTGGGGTTCTAGGATCAGTCTTTCCTATCTGGTGAAATTCTCCTGTCTTGTGTGAACATAAGTATGCTCCCTCTAATTCTCCCCTCTCTCATACTCCCTCACACCCTCTCTCGTTCGCTCTCTCTCATCAATATCAAGGAATGGAGGAACTCTGGGGCAATGAGTTAACGTCGGTTGGTGACGTTTGTAATTCAATTTGTTGCTGTGAGGGAGTTAGCGGGGCTGATGCATTGTACACGGGGAGGCATAAACAGACTCTACATCTTCCTGTAGTGACAGAGTGAGGTGGTGGTGTTGAGGCGGCTCGGGGCTGCCTGCTATATTGGGTGTCTTTGTATTGCCTGTTGGTAGAAGTGACATGCTGAATTCATCACCTAGAGAGCGTTACACTAGAAAAATCTATACTTCCCCAACGCCTGGACTGGAAAGCACACACACACACACACACACACACACACACACACACACACACACACACACACACACACACACACACACACACACACACACACACACACACACACACACACACACGACCCAGAGGCACATTAATAGAAAGACCAGCATGACTCAACAGCGCCAATGAGATTGAGTTTGTGCAGCAGTGAGTTTGCGTATAAGGGTGTATATGTATGTGTGTGTATCAGCAGTCTGACCAACAGTCTATCAATATGTAAATTCAGGAGTGCGCAGTTACTTTATCAGTGATAGCAGGTCTGTTAACGCAGCATGCGGTGCTGTGTACCCGTGGTGTTTGATGAGGCCCCTGTCTATACTGAGAACTATTACTCTGTGTGTGTGTGTGTGTGCCTGCATAGCTATATATATATATATATATATATATATGGTGTGTGTACCTGGTCACAGAGTGTAGATATCAGTCCCTCCTGGTCGTGTTTCTCGTGGACTCCTGTTCCAACTGCATCTCCAGCTGACGCAGCTACAAGGCAATGGAAAGAACCAGATTACAACTACCACAAATGAGCAAAGGAACCAGGTGTTTTAGAGGACATAGGTCTAACAAAAAGGAACCGTGCACTTTATATATTAAACACAAAAACTACGTTTTAAGGGAGGAGTAGGGCATTGATCGGAAGCAGGAAAAGAAAGAAACTGTACAAGCCTACTTCACCCCTGCTCTACCAAGGTTTTCCAGCACACGGCTTTGACCTACTACAGCAGCTATGTTGGTCTATTGTAATTCAAACCACGTGTTGGCAGGTTGCTCAGGATTCAAACCTTCTCAAACAGCTGACACTCAGTAACTGTTTTGACCCTACGCAGTGGTCCCAGTCTGTGGTCAGTAGCGGTGACCTACCTGTCTCTCAGAGGACTTGTGTACGTCCTCTAACCCCTCCTCTTTATCCTCCAGCTCTTTGTGATGGATCTGTTTCCTTCTCTCCATCTCCATCTCAAAATGCATGGGCACCTAGAGGTGGAGAGAGAGAGAGCAGACAGTTGAGGTCAGACATCTTGCAAATTAGTTTGTCTGTGTGAGAGTGTGCTATAAGTTCGTGCGTGTGTGCACGCATGCATACCTGCTACAGCTGTTGTATCTTGGCAGTGAGCTTGGTGAGCTTCTCTCCTCTCATTGGTCTGGGTCTCCAGGAGGCGGAGCTGCTTCTTCAGGTCCGTCAGCGACTCAGAGGCCAGGTGAAAGGGCACGCTGAGGTCACGGATCTGGTCACACAGCTCCTCCTTCTGCTGTTGCACCCGTAACACCTCCGCCTGGCTCTAATACACACACATACAGAAGTTAATAAGGCTGTGCCTAGTGGGCAAAAGAAGTGGAGGTGGTTTGGCCAACTTCACACCATGTGATTAGTAACCTTGCCTGAGACCTTGAACCTTGTGTTAACACCCAGACCCTCAGCTTAAGGGTGTGTGTAGAGAAGAGTTCTGAAGAATCCCAACCCCTCCCTCCAGATGCCCCACACCTGTTTCCACGACCATCCTAAAAGGCCAATCCAACCCCCTTAACCGGCAAACCTTAAATCTACTTTACCCAACCTCCATACAAACCCTCCTCCCATGTGACTCTGCTACAAACCAAGGTTATTATATTAAACTAAAATAAAAATAAGAAACTTTTGAAAAACTAAAACTATACTGAAACTAGTATCTTTGTCTGCAAAATAAAATAAAAACCATCAAATTATGTTAAGTTTTATAAAATAAAGAACACTTTGGGAAAAAAAATCTATTGGGGTTTTCAAACTTTTTTTGTAATGGGGTTTTCGAGCTTCTGATTCTGGTAGGTAAATGCTGCCAGTAGATGGCAATGTTTCAAATATGCCTAGCATGTGCATCACTATTACAAGCTAATACCAAGGAGGACAAGGCGGAGCAAGAGGATTACTTCTGCCCAAAATCTGTCCCCACGAGATAAGCAGACCTTTTTGCATGGAGGTCTATGAGACCTGTGTGAAATTACCTGAGGCTTAGTTGACCAAACAGAGTAATGTTTAAGTTGTTACAGATGTACCCCGATAAGTTGGCTAGAATGGTCCCACCTGATCTTGTCTCCTCCCGCCTGCCTTCAATCTTTGAGGACATGTATTTCATTGCTAGAGGGGTTAATTGAACATCTTGTCAATATAATAGATCATATTTGCTATCACTAGCTAACAATAGGGAATAAGGGGGCAATAAGCAGACCAGAGTGGCCCCGCCCCAAACAGAAAAAAATGGCTAGTGAGATGTTTTATTCTGGGGTGGGGGCAATAATCTGACAACGGTTGCGTTCCCCTGCTCAGACGTTTGCATGCATCAGTCAATGGTTGCTTGCCATCGACAGTATCATGGACTGACAGATTGCAATAACATGTGTGGTTAGCTGATTTAAAATACCTGTCCAGGCGTTGAAGACCTGTCAGGCGTCAGCAACGTCTAACTTTGGAATGCAGGCTAAGATTGATTTATAATTGAAACGTGACCATCACCTTATTGCTGCCCCCAGTGGCATGAAGTGACAAGAAAACACAAACTATACGCCAACACACAAATGGCTTCTAACCTCCCGCGCATAGGCTTCTTTCTAATCCCTAACACTAAAACTGGAACTAAATAATATAAAAACTAAATCTAAATGTTTTTATCAAACTGAAACTAAATAAAAATGAGTACTAAGAACACGAAGGTAACCTGCCTAAATGACTACCGACCCATGAAGTGCTTTGAAAGGCTGGTCATGGCTCACATCAAAACCATCATCCCAGGAACCCTAGACCCTCTCCAATTTGCATACCGCATCAACAGATCCACAGATGACGCAATCTCTATTGCACTCCACACTGCCATTTCCCACCTGGACAAAAGGAACACCTATGTGAGAATGCTGTTCATTGACTACAGCTCAGCGTTCAGCACCATAGTGCCCTCAAACCTCATCAATAAGCTAAGGACCCTGGGACTGAACACCTCCCTCTGCAACTGGATCCTGGACTTCCTGACGGGCCGCCCCCGGAACTCTCTGCTCTAGACTTTCTGTTTCTCCTCCTCCAACTGTTTCTCCAGCGCCCCCTGGTGACCTTACACTGGTCCAGATGAGCCTGAGAGAGGGAGGGAGAGAGAATGAAATAACCTCACAGTGTATAATCTGCCGTGGACAGGCTATGGAAATGACGTGAGATTTGACTTGTGGGTCGACCCGAGGTAACATATTGCATTGTGTGACAATTGTAATTGTGCTGTGGCCCTTTTGAGTTATACAGAGAGATACATGTGTTGTAATAGCTGCATTTCCTTGTTCTCCTTGCTGAGTCGTAGTCTCTCTCATCTCTCCGTGTCCATCGCCTGACTGACAGTGTCACCGCGGAAACGCTCGCCACTTAGTACCGACGACACCGCCGTCACCTACGGGACGCACACTCACGTCTACTTGCAACCAGAACTTTACCCACCGTCCTCCTAAACTTGACGCGTTACGGTCGTCGTTTACACTATACTGTCCTCCTAAACTTGACGCGTTACGGTCGTCGTTTACACTATACTGTCCTCCTAAACTTGACGCGTTACGGTCGTCGTTTACACTATACTGTCCTCCTAAACTTTACACCAGACGGTCCTCCTAAACTTGACGCGTTACGGTCGTCGTTTACACTATACTGTCCTCCTAAACTTGACGCGTTACGGTCGTCGTTTACACTGTACGGTCCTCCTAAACTTGACGCGTTACGGTCGTCGTTTACACTATACTGTCCTCCTAAACTTGACGCGTTACGGTCGTCGTTTACACTATACTGTCCTCCTAAACTTGACGCGTTACGGTCGTCGTTTACACTATACTGTCCTCCTAAACTTGACGCGTTACGGTCGTCGTTTACACTATACTGTCCTCCTAAACTTGACGCGTTACGGTCGTCGTTTACACTATACTGTCCTCCTAAACTTGACGCGTTACGGTCGTCGTTTACACTATACTGTCCTCCTAAACTTGACGCGTTACGGTCGTCGTTTACACTATACTGTCCTCCTAAACTTGACGCGTTACGGTCGTCGTTTACACTATACTGTCCTCCTAAACTTGACGCGTTACGGTCGTCGTTTACACTATACTGTCCTCCTTAACTTGACGCGTTACGGTCGTCGTTTACACTATACTGTCCTCCTAAACTTGACGCGTTACGGTCGTCGTTTACACTATACTGTCCTCCTAAACTTGACGCGTTACGGCCGTCGTTTACACTATACTGTCCTCCTAAACTTTACACAATGCACTGTCCCTCTAACTTTACACAATGCACTATCCCTCCAACTTTACACCATCCCTCCAACTTTACACCATCCCTCCAACTTTACACCATCCCTCCAACTTTACACCATCCCTCCAACTTTACACCATCCCTCTAACTTTACACTTTCCCACCTTGGTCTCCGGGATGTCAGTGGTCTGTCTCAGCTCGTTCCTCTCCCTCTCAGACTTCTCCAGACGTTGTCTCAGAGCCATGATCTCATCCTGGGGAATCAAAGGAGATGTGGTAAAATACTATCGCCAAATCTGCAATGTTAAAGCAAAGCTCTTGTAACTCTGTCTTTGGGTCGATTCAAAAGGCTTTGGACTCTGGATCAAGTAGTTCCCTTGGTTCTAAATCATGAATCAATTAATACCTATTTAGCCCTGAATCACTGAGTAGTCTCTGAATTAACTAATACCTCTTTAGCTCTGAATCACTGAGTAGTCTGTGAATCGATTCCTACCTCCTTGGCTCTGAGTCTCTGATCGTCAATGTTAACATCCAGTAGGGGGCGCACTCTACACAGCAGTTTCCACCAGATCCACTTGGCCACACATCTCAGAGTACGGATGTTACTCTGGAAACACCTCACAGCCATCTGCTGCACCTGTATGGGGACAGACAGAGACACCGGCATCCTACCTACTGTACCTAACCACAATTATAGGAAGACACATTATCGGGTGATACCGTCATGCCACAGTCACTGAATGTGTGTGTGTTACACCAGCGCCTACCTAACCTAACACATTACAACATGTTTCACCTGGGTTAGCAGTCAGGGGTTAGAGGTCATAGGTCAGACGCCTTCATTTTGCGGCATTGTTGTCTAGCCAGATGTCCCATACAGGCAGCATGTAGCTGTACCAGCCAATCACTGACCAGCTTGTCTCTCTGCTGCTCCCAAGTACTTTAACACACCTCGTTTCATGAACACCTGGGGAGGGGGAGAGAGAAAGAATGGGGAGAGACAAGGAGAGTAGGTAGCGAGAGGGGGAAGTGAGAGACAGGGAGGGAGGCAAAGAGAGGGAGGGAGAGACAAAGGGAGGGAGGGAGAGACAGGGAGGGAGGGAGAGACGGAGGGAGGGAGGGAGAGAGACAAAGAAAGAAAGGGAGGGAGAGAGAAAGAGAAGGAGGGAGACAAAAAGGGAGGGAGAGACAGGAGGGAGACAAAAAGGGAGGGAGAGACAGAGGGAGGGAGAGAGAAAGAGAAGGAGGGAGACAAAGAAAGGGAGGGAGAGACAGGGAGGGAGAAAGAGACAAAGAGAAGGAGGGAGACAAAGAAAGGGAGGGAGAGACAGAGAGAGAGAGGGAGGGAGAGACAGAGGGAGGGAGAGAGAAAGAGAAGGAGGGAGACAAAGAAAGGGAGGAAGAGACAGAGGGAGGGAGAGAGAAAGAGAAGGAGGGAGACAAAGAAAGGGAGGGAGAGACAGAGAGGGCGAGAGAGAGAAAGAGAGGGAGACACAGAGAAGGAGGGAGACAAAGAAAGGGAGGGAGAGACAGAGAGAGGAGGGAGAGAGAAAGCGAGGAAGTGAAAGACAGAGAGAGTGGAAAAATGTAGTGTAACTAGCTAATCTTCAGAAACACTGTCAGAGACGGACTCTAAGGAGCTCAGTACTGTCAGAACAGAAGCTCCCTCCCTCCCTGATACTCTTCCTGTCCAGATCCAGGTCTACCAGCAGCTCCTCCACTTTCCTTCCTCTCATCCGGGGTGATGAAGACTGAACCATACCTTTTCATGACCAGAGGAGACAGAGCCTGGAAACGACACCTGAAGTCACTCAAAGTCACGTGTTCCGAATAACCTGGTAGATAAAGAGAGAGGGGGGAGAGAGAGCGAGAGAAATAGAGAGCCTTCAGAGCCACAGATATACAGGTGAGCAAGATGTCGGCACCAAAATTCCCTTTATCAACTTGATAACCTATGCAGAATGGCCAACACTACTAACCTGTGCACAGGGGCTAATTCTAGGCTAACACTAACCTGTGCACAGGGGCTAATTCTAGGCTAACACTAACCTGTGCACAGGGGCTAATTCTAGGCTAACACTAACCTGTGCACAGGGGCTAATTCTAGGCTAACACTAACCTGTGCACAGGGGCTAATTCTAGGCTAACACTAACCTGTGCACAGGGGCTAATTCTAGGCTAACACTAACCTGTGCACAGGGGCTAATTCTAGGCTAACACTAACCTGTGCACAGGGGCTAATTCTAGGCTAACACTAACCGGTGCACAGGGGCTAATTCTAGGCTAACACTAACCTGTGCACAGGGGCTAATTCTAGGCTAACACTAACCTGTGCACAGGGGCTAATTCTAGGCCAACACTAACCTGTGCACAGGGGCTAATTCTAGGCTAACACTAATCGGTGCACAGGGGCTAATTCTAGGCTAACACTAACCTGTGCACAGGGGCTAATTCTAGGCTAACACTAACCGGTGCACAGGGGCTAATTCTAGGCTAACACTAACCGGTGCACAGGGGCTAATTCTAGGCTAACACTAACCTGTGCACAGGGGCTAATTCTAGGCTAACACTAACCGGTGCACAGGGGCTAATTCTAGGCTAACACTAACCGGTGCACAGGGGCTAATTCTAGGCTAACACTAACCGGTGCACAGGGGCTAATTCTAGGCTAACACTAACCGGTGCACAGGGGCTAATTCTAGGCTAACACTAACCGGTGCACAGGGGCTAATTCTAGGCTAACACTAACCGGTGCACAGGGGCTAATTCTAGGCTAACACTAACCGGTGCACAGGGGCTAATTCTAGGCTAACACTAACCGGTGCACAGGGGCTAATTCTAGGCTAACACTAACCGGTGCACAGGGGCTAATTCTAGGCTAACACTAACCGGTGCACAGGGGCTAATTCTAGGCTAACACTAATCGGTGCACAGGGGCTAATTCTAGGCTAACACTAATCGGTGCACAGGGGCTAATTCTAGGCTAACACTAACCGGTGCACAGGGGCTAATTCTAGGCTAACACTAACCGGTGCACAGGGGCTAATTCTAGGCTAACACTAACCTGTGCACAGGGGCTAATTCTAGGCTAACACTAACCTGTGCACAGGGGCTAATTCTAGGCTAACACTAACCTGTGCACAGGGGCTAATTCTAGGCTAACACTAACCTGTGCACAGGGGCTAATTCTAGGCTAACACTAACCTGTGCACAGGGGCTAATTCTAGGCTAACACTAACCTGTGCACAGGGGCTAATTCTAGGCTAACACTAACCTGTGCACAGGGGCTAATTCTAGGCTAACACTAACCTGTGCACAGGGGCTAATTCTAGGCTAACACTAACCTGTGTGGTAGAGCTGCAGGGCGGGGAGGATGTGTGCAGAGTGCAGCTGGACTCTGAGAGCAGGGACGTCAAAACATCCGCTACCGCTGTCTGTCTTAGCAAACACACACTGCATGAACACTGGCCTGGCTCGACCAATCAGATTCAACAGAGCATCCTGGATGGAGGGGGAAGGAGAGAGGTGGAGAAAAACATCCTCAGATAGACAGGGTAGAAGTGTGGGATTTTGTATGTGTGTGTGTTTTACAGTGTTATAGTACTTACGGCCTGTAGTTTGACTTACGACCTGTAGTTTGACTGATATACAGTGGGAGTGTGTATTAGGGTACTTACGGCCCGTAGTTTGACTGATTTACAGCGGGAGTGTGTATTAGGGTACTTACGGCCTGTAGTTTGACTGATATACAGTGGGAGTGTGTATTAGGGTACTTACGGCCTGTAGTTTGACTGATATACAGTGGGAGTGTGTATTGGGGTACTTACGGCCTGTAGTTTGACTGATTTACAGCAGGAGTGTGTATTGGGGTACTTACGGCCTGTAGTTTGACTGATTTACAGCAGGAGTGTGTATTGGGGTACTTACGGCCCGTAGTTTGACTGATATACAGTGGGAGTGTGTATTGGGGTACTTACGGCTGGTAGTTTGACTGATATACAGTGGGAGTGTATACTGGGGTACTTACGGCCTGTAGTTTGACTAATTTACAGTGGGAGTAAATACTGGGGTACTTACGGCTTGTAGTTTGACTGATATACAGTGGGAGTGTGTATTAGGGTACTTACGGCTTGTAGTTTGACTGATATACAGCGGGAGTGTGTATTAGGGTACTTACGGCCTGTAGTTTGACTGATATACAGCAGGAGTGTGTATTAGGGTACTTACGGCCTGTAGTTTGACTGATTTACAGCAGGAGTGTGTATTGGGGTACTTACGGCCGGTAGTTTGACTGATATACAGTGGGAGTGTATACTGGGGTACTTACGGCCTGTAGTTTGACTGATATACAGTGGGAGTGTGTATTAGGGTACTTACGGCCGGTAGTTTGACTGATATACAGTGGGAGTGTGTATTAGGGTACTTACGGCCGGTAGTTTGACTGATATACAGTGGGAGTGTGTATTAGGGTACTTACGGCCGGTAGTTTGACTGATATACAGTGGGAGTGTGTATTAGGGTACTTACGGCCTGTAGTTTGACTGATTTACAGCAGGAGTGTGTATTGGGGTACTTACGGCCTGTAGTTTGACTGATTTACAGCAGGAGTGTGTATTGGGGTACTTACGGCCTGTAGTTTGACTGATATACAGTGGGAGTGTGTATTGGGGTACTTACGGCCTGTAGTTTGACTGATATACAGTGGGAGTGTGTATTGGGGTACTTACGGCCTGTAGTTTGACTGATTTACAGCAGGAGTGTGTATTGGGGTACTTACGGCCCGTAGTTTGACTGATATACAGTGGGAGCGTGTATTGGGGTACTTACGGCCTGTAGTTTGACTGATTTACAGCAGGAGTGTGTATTGGGGTACTTACGGCCCGTAGTTTGACTGATATACAGTGGGAGTGTGTATTGGGGTACTTACGGCTTGTAGTTTGACTGATATACAGCAGGAGTGTGTATTAGGTACTTACGGCCTGTAGTTTGACTGATTTACAGCAGGAGTGTGTATTAGGGTACTTACGGCCCGTAGTTTGACTGATATACAGTGGGAGTGTGTATTGGGGTACTTACGGCCTGTAGTTTGACTGATATACAGTGGGAGTGTGTATTGGGGTACTTACGGCTGGTAGTTTGACTGATATACAGTGGGAGTGTGTATTAGGGTACTTACGGCCTGTAGTTTGACTGATATACAGTGGGAGTGTGTATTGGGGTACTTACGGCCTGTAGTTTGACTGATATACAGTGGGAGTGTGTATTAGGGTACTTACGGCCTGTAGTTTGACTGATTTACAGCAGGAGTGTGTATTGGGGTACTTACGGCCTGTAGTTTGACTGATATACAGTGGGAGTGTGTATTGGGGTACTTACGGCCTGTAGTTTGACTGATATACAGTGGGAGTGTGTATTGGGGTACTTACGGCCTGTAGTTTGACTGATATACAGCAGGAGTGCCTGCGTATGGCGGCCAATTCTCCACTGAAGGTCTTTCTGACAGTCCCACTCCTCTGTTGCGAGCCCTGGCTGCCCCCACCACTACCCAACTAGAGAGAGAGAGAAGGAAAGGTTGAAGCGAACATTTTTATATTTTTTATTGTAAGGCACACATCAATAATACGCGTTTAGTAGATCTGAAAGAGTTGGATTGACACAATATGGTAATAAGCCAAGGAGAGGTATATCTGAGATTGGGCAACACTTACACAGAGGACTTCTGCAGCAGCGAGCTGGCATTGAGAGCTGATTGGTTGCTCTGAACCAGGCTGAACCATCCAGTCGGGTCAGAACCCATCAGGTGGCTCACCTCCCACTGCAGGGGCTGCTCACACTGGACTGAGGAGACAAAACAGAGATTAGAACTGAACTTCTACACTACTATACATCAGAACAACGTGACCACTGCTTGCACAATATCTTCTGGATCACTGAAACGGACAAAACACTGACATACACACACTCGCCCAAACTCCTGCTGTTGCACAAAGTCACACACTAGCAAACAAACACAGACGCACCCCCTTTTCTCCCCAATTTCTCGATATCCAATTACGATCTTGTCTCATCGCTGCAACAAGGCCGGGACTGTAACAAGGCCGGGACTGCGATGCAGTGCCTTGGACAGCTGCGCCACTCGAGAGGCCCCCTCCCCCTTTTCTCTCTGGTTCTCTCTCTCCCCTCACCACTCTCCCCCGTCTCACCGTAGTACTGGCAGACTCTCTCCAGGACAGTGTTTTCTGTCGATCCAGGAGTCACCCTCTCCTCATCCAGAACCCACAGCAGTCCTCTGGGGTCTCCCTTCGCCCCCGCACCTAACACACACACACACGGACACGCACACCATGTTCATCTGGTGGGCCAATCCGTGCCCGGAAAACTATTGGGCATTGGTGGCAGTGCTCCCAGAGGAGGCTGGGAGCTGTAGTCTATTTAGACGGTTGGTTGTGTATGTGTTAGGTACAGGAAGAGGGGGGGGGTTGTGTCAATTACCTGTAGAGCGGGCGGACACCACCACAGCAGGACTGGTCTCTGGAGCTTCAAAGTCTACTGGAACTCTCTCTTGAAACAACAGTACACATTACGTTACATGTTTGTGCGAGTGTGTAAAAGTGCGTGTGTGTAGCAGTTCTCCAGCAGTCTCCTGCAGGTGTACAGCAGATGCCAGTCCAGCGTGGTTGAAGTCCAGGGAGAGAACTAACAGCGAAGCGAGATGAGGCGTCTCTGTGCTGAGAGCTCACACACCCAAAAGACCTCAGGATCGTAAACACTGCCTGGGTACACTCCACTGGAAACACACAAGGAGAGACAACATTCTACACACAGTGTGCTATTACCTCACACCCTTCATAAATACACAAAGATTTCATATTACATTACGCAAACATGCACGCAATGAGTGCACGCACAAAGCACTCACCACTGATGCTGTCTCCGACCGTGCCAGCCTGTTTGAGGAGTGTGTGTGGGTGAAAGCTTGGCAGGAGGTGGTCTTGCCTGTGCCACTGCGTCCCACTGCGCACACACTCTGATCCCTGCGCCTGCCTACCTTGGAGACATACACACGCCTGACTCGAGCGGCCAGGGCAGGGGGAGTGTCCCACACACTGTCCCCACGATGGGAATTAGGGGTCTGGGGAGAGGAGACCACAACATTCCCTTCTCATCAGAGTTCGCGTGGAACTACAGCAATATAACACCTTGCTCCTATCACTGACGGACCAGAGAGTAGAGACACTGGGTTTCCTGGAATGAATCACTCAGCAGAAACTGTTCCTGCAGTGTGTGTGTTCACATTTCCGTGTTGGTTCAGCGGCAGCCAGAAGTTGAGCAGGTTGGGTCCAGCGTGTGTGAGGGGCAGGCTGGCTTTAGCTCGACTGGTTAAAGTGTGGAGAGCTCCACCCTCAGGTCCCTCAAGTCCTCACACAGGTTCAACTCAGACGGATTCAACTGGAGAGAAAGAGAAAAGAGAGACATCATGCAGTGTTCCGTCTTCCCCATTCGGACTCTCACTAGGCCTGCTGGGAGATCTGGGGTTCCCTTGTCTGGTTTCAGCAGAGTGGCTGGAACACAGAACCCACCAATCACAGTCAATCTCAATATAAACCCACCAATTGGAAGTCTCAGGACAAAGCCATTAAATCAAATCAAAGCCATTAGACACTTAAAGCTAGAATCCTTAGTTGGCACATCCATTTTTGCATTAAAAACATTATTAATAATATTATTAATATATGCCCATTACTTCTTGAAGAAAATAACTTTCAAATGCCTCATGAGCTGAGATCCACTGTCATAACCCATCAAAACCCAAATAAGCTTTTTTTACTCCAATGTTTGTAAAAATGGAAACACGGTATAGCCTAGTAAACATTTGAAAAAAAAACGTGTTTTAACGCATAGTGCTATTTCACAGTAAACAAATGAACATCAAGAAGGGCATTCAACATGTATGGCACTTACACAAATGAGTGATGTTTGGCTCAGAGAAATTGATAATAAAAAGATTGTGGGGAAGGTTTTATTAGATTTCCGGACAGCTTTAGACATTATCGATCATAATCTGCTGCTGGAAAAACACGTGTGTTATGGCTGCTATATTGTGGATAGACAGTTACCTATCTAACAGAACACAGAGGTTGTTCTTTAATGGAAACCTCTCCAACATAATCCAGGTAGAGTCAGGCATTCCACAGGGCAGCTGTCTAGGCCCCTTACTTAAAAAAAACGTTACTAATGACCTACCACTGGCTCTGAGTAAAGCCAGTGTGTCTACGTATGCTCATGACTCATCACAATGCACGTCAGCTACCACAGCAGGTGATATCACTGCAACACTTAACAAAGAGTTGCAGTCAGTTTCAGAATGGGTGGCAAGACATAAATTTGTCCTAAATATTTCAAAAACTAAAAGCATTGTATTTGGGGCAAATCATTCACTGAAACCTAAACCTCTAGTAAATCTTGTAATAAATAAATGAGGAAATTGAGTAAGTTGAGTAGACTTATTCCAAGACTGCTTGGAGTAACCCTGGATTGTAAACCAACATGGTGTAGCTCAGTTGGTAGAGCATGGCGCTTGCAACGCCAGGGTTGTGGGTTCGATTCCCACGGGGGACCAGTATGAAAATGTATGCACTAAGTTGCTCTTGATAAAAGCGTCTACTAAAATGTACATGGAAAATGTCAAAGCATATTGATGCAACAGTAGTTAAGATGGGGAGAGGTCTGTCCATAATAAAGCGCTGCTCTGCTTTCTTAACAACACTATCAACAAGGCAGGCCCTGCTTTTGTCACACCTGGACAACAGTCCAGTCATGTGGTCAGGTGCCACAAAGGGGGACTTAGAAAAATTACAATTTGCCCAGAACAGGGCAGCACAGCTGGCCCTTAAATGTACACAAAGAGATAACATTAATAATATGCATACATGTCCTTGCTCAAAGTAGAGGAGAGATTGACTTCTTCACCACTTGTATTTGTGAGAAGTGTTGACATGCTGAATCCACCGAGCTGCTTGTTTAATCTACTAGCACACAGCTTGGAGACGGCTCTGAGACAGGATTGTGTCAAGGCACAGATCTGGGGAAGTCCATTTCTGCAGCTTTGGAGGTTTCCAAGAACAAAGTGGCCTCCATGATTCTTAAATAGAAGAATATTGGAACCAACCAGACTCTTCCTAGAGCTGGCCGCCCAGCCAAACTGAGAAAATGGGGAGAAGGCCCTTGGTCAGGAGGTGACCAAGAACCCAATGGTCACTCTGACAGAGCTCCAAAGTTCTTCTGTGGAGATGGGAACCACCCAGAAGAAAAATAATCTCTGCAGCACTCCACCAATCAGGCCTTTATGGTAGAGTAGCCAGACGGAAGCCACTCCTTAGTAAAAGGCACATGGCAGCCCGCTTGAGTTTGCCAAAAGGCACTCTCTGCTCTGATGAAACCAGATTTGAACTATTTGGCCTGAATGCCAAGAGTCACATCTGGAGGAAACCTGGCACCGTCCTTATGGTGAAGCATGGTGGTGGCAGCCTCACGCTGTGGGGATGTTTTTCAGCGGCAGGGACTGGGAGACTAGTCAGGATCGAGGGAAAGATGAACAGTGCAAAGTACAGACACATCCTTCATGAAAACCTGCTCCAGAGATATCAGGACCACAGACTAGGGCCACGGTTTCTCTTCAAACAGGACAATGACCCTAAGCACACAGCCAAGACAACGCATGAGTGGCCCAGCCAGAGCTGGAGAGACCTGAAAATAGCCGTGCAGCGATGCTCCCCATCCAACCTGACAGAACTTAAGAGGATCTGCAGAGAAGAATGGGAGAAACTCCCCAAATACAGCTGTGCCAAGCTTGTCGCGTCATACCCAAGAAGACTCGAGGTTGTAATCGCTGCCAAAAGTGCTTCAACAAAGTACTGAGCAATGGTCTGAATACTTATGTAAATGTGATATTTCAGTTTACATTTTGTTTTTTCATGATCCATTGTAGAATAATGTAATGTAACAAAATGTGAAAAAAGTCAAGGGGTCTGAATACTTCCTGAATGCACTGTATGTGGTAGTAGAGTAGGGGCCTGAGGGCTGTATTGTAATGTTTAAAAAATACATGTTTAACTGCCTTAATTTTGCTGGACCCCTGGAGTAATGGAGATCCATAACAAATGCAAATCCAAAGCGTGCTTAACACTATAATTTTGATACTATGGAGGGTCAGTCCTTGCTTTGAATTTGGGAGTGGTTCCATTTCTCCAGGCCCATCCATAAGCTTTTCATCAAAACACAGGCGGGGGGGCCTTTTTGTTATTGTTTCTATGAAGGATTCCAGCTTTACAGGCACCACAAGATGTGTTTGATGTTAATCATTAACAGGGAGACATTCTTCTATAGTTCATTAAGCTTTGTATATTTGTCCCAACATGATTTATCGTTGTTTTTGTGGAGAAAATTTCAGTCATAGTGGAGATTTCCTGGTTGTGATTCTAGTCTGTATTCTCAGTATTATTCTCAGAGCACAACTAAACAGAGATTACCAGGGTTTATGTCTCAGGGGATTAAACTCTGATATGCATCCCTAATCTCTGATCCCTGTGTGTGTGTGTGTGTGTGTCAATCAAATCAATCAAATGTATTTATAAAGCCCTTTTTAACATCAGCCGATGTCCCAAAGTGCTATACAGAAACTCAGCCTAAAACCCCAAACAGTAAGCAATGCAGATGTAGAAGCATGGTATGTGTGTGTGTGTGTGTGTGTACCAGGGTTCATGGGATGCGTGTGTGAGTATGTGAAAATCTAAAAGGATTAATGCTGGCTAGATGACCTAGTCCGGGTATTCTCAAACTGGGGTATTGGGGGTAAGCCAAATAAAAATGTGATTCACATTAAAAAAGATATATAGATATATAAAAAAACACATTTTCAAACAGTACATTTATATTTTCCAACGGTGCTATACATTTGGGTGAGTTCCCCCCTGCCTGAGTAGCCTTGTTTCACTGGCAAAAATAAAATAAACCATATAGTGTTCAGTGAAATAACAACACAATGTCAAATACAGGGAGCCTAGACACATAATTAACATCCAATCACATTAACCATTACTCTTTCACGGGAAACCTGTACTCTTGAGCAGACATTTAGAAATTAAACATGACAATTTGAAAAATAAGCCACAGGAGTTTTCTGAGCGAGAATAAAGATGAATTTTGAGTAGTAAGACATGTATAAAAGCAACAGATACCATTAATAAGAAGGGGCTAGAAGTGTCTTATATGGTGAGCTCCATACTATTGTGGAGTGGCTAGGACAGGCAAGCCCCATACTATTGTGGAGGACTGGCTGGGACAGGCAAGCTCCATACTATTGTGGAGGACTGGCTGGGACAGGCAAGCCCCATACTATTGTGGAGGACTGGCTGGGACAGGCAAGCTCCATACTATTGTGGAGGACTGGCTGGGACAGGCAAGCCCCATACTATTGTGGAGGACTGGCTGGGACAGGCAGGCCCCATACTATTGTGGAGGAGTGGCTGGGACAGGCAAGCCCCATACTATTGTTGAGAACTTAACTATTCCTGCTACCGCGGATATGGCTGGGACAATACTGGGGGAAAAGGCCCCAAAAACTATACAGACAACCTCTCCATCAAACAACCCTGTTTCACGACACATCAGTGACATGGCAGAAGATGTTTTGAAACAATTACTGCTTTGCATACAAGGCAGTGAATTATATGCGTTACAGCTGGATGAGTCAACAGACGTGGCGGGCCTGGCACAGCTCCTGGTATATGTCTGTTATATTTATGGGGGGTTAATTAAGGAAGACATCCTCTTCTGTAAACCACTGGAAACCAGGACATATTTTTAAAGTACTGGACAGCTTTGTGAAATCAAATGGACTTTGATGGTCAAGATGTGTTGGTATCCTTACTGATGGCGCAAAAGCCATGACAGGGAGACATAGTGGAATGGTAACGCAAGCAGTTGCTCCCGACGCCACTTTGTTACACTGCAGCATCCACCGAGAGGCTCTTGCTGCCAAGGGAATGCCTGACAGCTTGAAAGACATTTTGGACACTACAGTGAAAATGGTTAACTTTGTTAAAGACAAGGCCCCTGAAATCTCGTGTATTTCCCTCATTATGCAATGATATGGGCTGCAACCATGTCACATGTTTACAATATACAGAAGTGCGCTGGTTATCAAGGGACAAAGTATTGACCCGTTTTTTTATTTTTTTTTTTTTTTAAATTGAGAGACAAGCTTAAAGTTTTCTTTACTGACCATCATTTTCACTTGTCTGACCTCTTGCATGATGATGAGTTTCTCACACGACTGGCCTATCTGGGTGATGCTTTTCACTTGTCTGACCTCTTGCATGATGATGAGTTTCTCACACGACTGGCCTATCTGGGTGATGTTTTTCACTTGTCTGACCGCTTGCATGATGATGAGTTTCTCTCACGACTGGCCTATCTGGGTGATGTTTTTCACTTGTCTGACCGCTTGCATGATGATGAGTTTCTCTCACGACTGGCCTATCTGGGTGATGTTTTTCACTTGTCTGACCGCTTGCATGATGAGTTTCTCACACGACTGGCCTATCGACTGGCCTATCTGGTTTCTCACACGACTGGCCTATCTGGGTGATGTTTTTCACTTGTCTGACCACTTGCATGATGAGTTTCACACTGGCCTACTGGCCTATCTGAGGTGATGATTTTTCACTTGTCTGACCTCTTGCATGATGACGAGTTTCTCACACGACTGGCCTATCTGGGTGATGTTTTTCACTTGTCTGACCTCTTGCATGATGTCTGACCTCTTGCATGATGAGTTTCTCACACAACTGGCCTGTCTGGGTGATGTTTTTCACTTGTCTGACCTCTTGCATGATGACGAGTTTCTCACACGACTGGCCTATCTGGGTGATGTTTTTCACTTGTCTGACCGCTTGCATGATGAGTTTCTCTCACGACTGGCCTATCTGGGTGATGTTTTTCTTGCCTGAATGATCTGAATCTAGGATTACCGGGACTATCTGCAACTATATTCAATGTGCAGGACAAAATTGAGGCTATGACTAAGAAATTGGAGCTCTTTTCTGTCTGTATTAACAAGGACAACACACAGGTCTTTCCATCGTTTTCTGATTTTTTGTGTGCAAATGAACTCAAGCTTACGGACAATGTCAAATGTGATTTAGCGAAGCACCTGAGTGAGCTGGGTGAGCAATTACACAGGTACTTTCCCAAAACTGGATTCGTTATCCCTTTTATGCCTCCAGTCCACTTACCGATATCTGAAGAATTACATGGAATTTAAATCAGAAGCCACTGCCAGATTTCTGCATAGGGCTGCGCTCCGTTTCTTGTCTTGGCAAATCGCGCTTTTAAGACACTGACGCCCTTTGCAACCACGTACCTGTGAGAGTGGATTCTCGGCCATCACTAGCATGAAAACTAAATACAGGCACAGGCTGGAAAATGATTTAAGACTGAGACTCTCTCCAATACAACCCATTGCAGTGTTATGTGCATCCTTTCAAGCACACCCTTCTCATCAACCTCTGGTGAGTTATTCACCATTTTTGATAAACAAATAAGGTTTTATATGTAAGATGGATAAATAAAGAGCAAAATTATTGATTATTATTGAATTATTATTTGTGCCCTGGTCCTATAAGAGCTCTTTGTCACTTCCCACGAGCCGGGTTGTGACAAAAACTCACTTATTTTTATGTTTAATAAATGTATCGTATAGTGTGTGTGTGGCAGGCGCTGTACAAAACAAAGTCACCAGCGATCGGATGTTCTTTAAAGCAATCAGAGAATCGAAGGCCGTGAATTATTTCCCATCCGCCGCTTCAGCCACGTGTGTTCTGGCTCCCGCAGTACGAAGGGTCGGAAAAGTAGTGCTGAAGCCGGGTTCCATTAACACGCCGACCAATCCCACACAACACACAGGGAACCACACGACAATACCACCACTTACCCAGGTGAAAGCCCTCCTTGTGGACCACACACATCCCTCACCTGAGTGAGTGAGTGAGTGAGAGAGAGAGCCAGAGAGAGAGAGAGCCAGAGAGAGCCAGAGAGAGCCAGAGCCAGAGAGACAGAGAGAGAGAAAGAGAGCCAGAGAGACAGAGAGAGAGAGAGAAAGAGAGCCAGAGAGACACAGAGAGAGAGAGAGAGCCAGAGAGCCAGAGAGAGAGAGAGAGAGCCAGAGAGAGAGCCAGAGAGACACAGAGAGAGAGCCAGAGAGACAGAGAGAGAGAGCCAGAGCCAGAGAGAGAGAGAGAGAGAGAGAGAGAGAGCCAGAGAGAGACAGAGAGAGAGAGAGCCAGAGAGAGAGAGAGAGAGCCAGAGCCAGAGAGAGAGAGACAGAGAGAGAGAGAGAGCAGAGAGAGAGGCAGAGAGAGAGAGAAGAAAGAGAGAGGCAGAGAGAGAGAGAAAGAGAGCAGGCAGAGAGACAGAGAGAGAGAGAGAAAGAGCCAGAGAGACACAGAGAGAGAGACACAGAGAGAGAGAGAGAGCCAGAGAGACACAGAGAGAGAGAGAGCCAGAGAGAGAGAGAGAGAGAGAGAGAGAAACCTGTTCACAAACCTGTTCTACTAACACACTGAAGCCTCAGGACCAGAACATCCAATCAAATCAGAATAAACCAAATTACAACACAGTCAAAACAAAACTACATTGCTTACTGGGAAACGCAAGCACAAACACAAAGCAAAATGCAGTGCTATCTGGCCCTAAATCGACAGTACACCGTGGCTAACTATTTTACCATGGTTACTGATCAAAACCTTGACAAAGTACAGGCTCAGCGAGCAAAGCCTTGCCATTGAGAAGGGTAGACACAGGAAAACCTGGCTCCCTGTATAGGAAAGGCTGTGCAACCACTGCACAACAGCAGAACCTGAGACGGAGCTGCATTTCCTGACAGAATGTAAAAAAATATAAAACAATTAGAGAGTGTAATTTCCCCAAATTTGAAACCCTTATTCAAAGACCCCTCTGATGAGAGTAGGCTACCCGTCCTGTTGGGGGAGGAGGCAGAGAGCTTGGGTTGGCAGTGCACTACATTGCTGCCTGCCATAAGTTGAGGGACAGTGTCTGACAGACCAATCAACCTGCACATGTCCTCTACTGTCTGCTTATTGTTATTGTTGAATGTATGGTTATTTTGACACTTGGTTATTGTTGTTACTGTTGTACCGTTGACAATTTTGATTCTCATTTTTATATTGTAAATATCCAAAATAAGCTTTGGCAATATGTACATTGTTACGTCATGCCAATAAATCAAATTGAATTTAATTGGATTGAGAGAAGAGCGAGAAGAGAGAGAGAGAGGAGAGAAAAGAAAGAGAGAAGAAAGAGAAGAAAGAGAGAGAGAGCGAGATGAGAAGAAAGAGAGAGAAAAGAAAGAGAGAAGAGAAAGAGAGAAGAAAGAGAGGTAGAGAAGAGAGAAGAGAAGAAAGAGAGGTAGAGAAGAGAAGAAAGAGAAGAGAGAGAGAGCGAGATGAGAAGAAAGAGAGAGAAAAGAGAGAAGAGAAAGAGAGAAGAAAGAGAGGTAGAGAAGAGAAGAAAGAGAAGAGAGAGAGAGCGAGATGAGAAGAAAGAGAGAGAAAAGAAAGAGAAGAGAAAGAGAGAAGAAAGAGAGGTAGAGAAGAGAAGAAAGAGAAGAGAGAGAGAGAAGAGAAGAAAGAGAGGTAGAGAAGAGAAGAAAGAGAAGAGAGAGAGAGCGAGATGAGAAGAAAGAGAAGAGAGAGCGAGATGAGAAGAAAGAGAGAGAAAAGAGAGAAGAGAAAGAGAGAAGAAAGAGAGGTAGAGAAGAGAGATTTAGCGAAAGAAAGAAAGCGTGAGAAAAAGGAGAAGGCAGGGGGAGAAAGAGAGGCTAAATTGTGTGTATTCTACAGCATGCAGTGTGTGTGTTCTTTAGAAGGTGAATGTTCCACTGTGTGTATGTTCCAGGTAGCCAGGTAGCCTGGTAGCCAGGTAGCCAAGAGCTACATGAAGAAAAAAACAAACAGTGCACGACTCATGCCAGATAAACAGAGTGCCTTTGCGATGCCCCAGTGCAGCAGGTTTGCATAGCACGCATACGATAAGTACATATCTTAGGACATGACCACGTGACATCATACCTCTCCTGTTCTGTCTGTTGCCCCTCTATTACTCCCTCTTCCTTCTTCTCCCCTTCTTTCTGTTCATCTTTCTTTACTTCCATTTTTTGGCACCTTTTCTTTCCCTGACTTCACTTCCTGCCCCTGCTTCAACAGCTCAGCTTTCATTTCCTGTTTCTGCTTCAGCTGCTCCAATTTCCTGTTTCTGTGGCCACTTCCTGTTTGGCTGTCTCCCCCAGGGGTGGGCTCTTGAGTTTGGGGGAGAGGACTCGCCGGGGCGTGGAGGTCTTGAGATCTGATTGGTTGGAGTGGCGGCCTTGCTCTCCGTTGACCAACTGCTCGTTTCGCAGGGCCATCTCGGCCTCTAGGATTGGTGGAGTCTGATCTGGGAGGAATAATTGCTGCGCCAGGCTGCCACTCAGTTTACTGTGCTGGAAAGAAACAAGATGGACGCCACCACAGTACATAAAAACACAAGGCAACGTGCTGCCTTTACTTGACCTTTGGCTGCCTTTCTATCGTCGACTGACTGACTGTATTTTCACTAGAGGTGAAAAAATGCAATTGAGTTAATTGCAGGATTTGCTGTGATTAAACGCAAACTCCGAATTTGCTCAAATTGAGCTGTGATTTAAGATTTTTCATACAAAATGCATCACACTGTTGTTCTTTTAGCTGTATAGAATTTGGGATGTTTTCAAGTGCATTTTAAACACTTTCAGACACCGCGATTAATAAAATCAAATCCACAAAGATGTTAACGAGTTAATGGATGAACTCTGACAGCCCTAGTTTTCACAGCATGTATTTGGAACTGGGCCACAAACCAGACTCAGATTTACTGTTAGAAAAATGCCCAATACAGTCTACAGAACAGGCTCTGCGGCTATATATACTGTGACAGCAGGTTAGCTCACACACTCTCTCTCTCTCACACACACACACACACACACACACACACACAGTCATGCTAGTGTGGAAGAGCAAATATCATCTACGTCTACGACTGCAGTTCAGAGTTTCCTCTTGTCCACTAAACAGGTGTGAAATACCGCAGCGAATTACTGACACATATCATTTCAACTGTATGTAATAATAAGTCCTGAACTAGTGGTATGGTCAGTTTAGATTAGACCTGCTGTTACTGTGGAGACGAAGTGGACAGGAAGGACAATAGGACCACTCTCCCGTCGTCTGCTCAGGGGTGGTCGAAACAGGTTACCCATCCATTTGAATGATAATACATACAGTACTAGAATATAGGAATTTAACAAAGAGATGGGTGATGAAGAGAGGAGTGTGTGGTGCTCTGGTTACTGTGTGCACGCACAGGAGTGGATGTGTTTGCAGATGGACATTCAAAGCAGTGTGGGACATACAGTAGACGACACAAAGAATGACGTATCCAAAGCACACACGGGCTGATCGTTCTAGAATACACACAACATGAAGACTCATTAGAACACACATTAAGGGAACACACAGGACTCTAGAACACACAGAGGATCAATCCAGACCATTCTAGAACACACAGAGTGAGGCCCATTCGAGATCATTCTAGAACACACAGAGTGAGGCCCATTCCAGACCATTCTAGAACACACAGAGTGAGGCCCATTCCAGACCATTCTAGAACACACAGAGTGAGGCCCATTCCAGACCATTCTAGAACACACAGAGTGAGGCCCATTCCAGACCATTCTAGAACACACAGAGTGAGGCCCATTCCAGACCATTCTAGAACACACAGAGTGAGGCCCATTCGAGATCATTCTAGAACACACAGAGTGAGGCCCATTCCAGACCATTCTAGAACACACAGAGTGAGGCCCATTCCAGACCATTCTAGAACACACAGAGTGAGGACCATTCCAGAACAGTAATGCCTCGTGCCACATCATCTCTGCACCTCCCTTCTGCACCCAGAGCTTTAAGCGTGAGGACAGCGCCATGACAACGGCTGCTGGGGGAGGGGTCAAACAGTCAGAGGTCAGCCAGATGTGATGTCAGAGTGGGGGGGGACACCACAGAAACGGTGATACAACCTGATGGAGAGAAACAGGAATGAGAGAAAGATATAGGATCACGAGAAAGAGATTGGTAATGAGAGAGAGAAGAAAAGAGAGAGGGAAGGAGAGAGACTTCTGTATGTGTAATGTTTACTGTTAATTTTGTTGTTTTTCACTTTATATATTCACTTTGTATGTTGTCTACCTCACTTGCTTTGGCAATGTTAACACACGTTTCCCATGACAATAAAGCCCTTGAATTGAATTGAGAGAGAAGATTCAGAGAGCGAGAGATGGAGAGAGAGGGTGCACTGAAAGATAAAATGTTAAAATTTGTTTCCCCCCCCAATACCTTTCTGGTGACACGTAGTAACCGCGGTGAAGTTGACAACACATTATGAAACACCTGACGGTGTGGTGGAACACCATGACAGATCACTCTACACCCCTAACCATACACACACCAGCTGTCTCTCAGAAATATTAGTCCTTCTAGTGAAGTCATATGCACACACACACACACTCGAATATCTGCACAACCTCTCACAAACGACTGTTTCTTCTCCCACCCAACACACTCCCAACCTGGGTCTCGTGTACGGCACTCGTGCCCTCTCCTCTTCAGTTTCAGCCCGACTCAGCTGTCCGTTCCATTGGGCTTCTCAGACACACACCTCTGGGCTCCTGGCCTGTGGCCCTCAGGACCTTACAGACACACACACACACCTCTGGGCCCCTGGCCCTCACAGACACACACACCTCTGGGCCCCTGGCCCTCACACACCTCTGGGTCCCTGGCCCTCACACACACACACCTCTGGGCCCCTGGACCTCACACCTCTGGGCCCCACACAGACACACACACACCTCTGGGCCCCTGGCCCTCACAGACACACACACACCTCTGGGCCCCTGGCCCTCACAGACACACACATCTCTGGGCCCCTGGACATCACAGACACACACACCTCTGGGCCCCTGGACATCACAGACACACACACACCTCTGGGCCCCTGGGATACTACCCTGTTAGGAAAATGGGGTAAATGAGAAGGAGAGAGAATACAGGGGGAAGCAATAAGGGTAAGAAAATGTTGTAGCAATCTAACATTCACCCTGTGTCTTTAATTTGCCTCAGGCTAAGACCCTAGGCCAAAACAAACCAACAGATGACTAGTATACAAAAACAGAGGCGAGAGAGGGGAAAGCTGGAATGTTCTGGTAGTCTACTGGGATATGGACCTACGAGTGATGGATTGTTGTTGATATTGGAAGAGTGAAAACGCACACAAGAACTCAAAAGCCCAATCCAGAGCAACAGCGGAAAAGCCTTGTATCGCAGTCTTGAGGGGTAGTCGGCTGTCGCTCCAACCTGACAGCTGCAGCTGAGAGGGGGAGGAGAAGCCTCACGGAGAAAGGAAGATGGCTGGAAGGGGGCACCAAAGGGGTGTGGGAGAAAAGTAGGGGAGGGAAAGGGGTGAGAAAATAAGAGGAAGGGAGAAGAGCTAGGGGAAGATGAGAGGAGGGAGGGGGACAGAAGGGGGGAGGAAAGAGGGCTGGGACCCCGGACCTATCCCAAGAAGCCTCCAGTTTACCGATTTGAGTAGTCCAGCACCTCCTTGTGCACAGTATACAAAACACGTTTCAGAGGGAGGGCACATCAAGTGGGACACGGGCCAAGAACCCTTTTTATTGTTTTAAACGTAGGTTTGTCTAGATGATTTTGATGTTGAATTATTATCAGCAAACGGTCCAGGGTCTGAGCCTCAGTCCATTTCTTCATGTTTTTACATTCAAAACGTGGAATAAAACAGCGATTCGCCAAACTTATTTCATTAGCTGGATGATATGGGAAGATAAACATTTGAACGTGAGAACTCATTGACATTCATACCTCCCTTTTGATATCACGACACACTATGTAGTGCACTAAAGTAGTGTCCCAACAGGTCAACAAACCACACGTCACACAAAGCAACACGGACAAAAGAAAAGGATGTATTTATTTCTGAACTGTTTTATATAAGCAGTCCAACACATAATGCTCCTAGCGATCTCAAAAACAACATGACAAAATTCATTCAAACAAAATGGAATGACAATAATCATTTAATAATATTACCAATGACAGTAATCATCATCATCATGACTGTAATGGTAATAGTAACCCAACGCCAGTAGTATTTGCGTTTTGTTTGTGGCACGTCAAATCATCTGTCTGGCGGTGTGTAAAACCGGAGTATTCTACAGCGAGAGCCCCCTCCCCTCCAAAAACAAAACACGCAATAAATATGAAAAGAGCAAGAGTCCGGGTATTCAAACAAAAATAATCTGTCAATTTGCAGGTACGATAGCTAAAGTCTTTATGTGCAAAGATCCAAAGTGTTCATCACAAACAGATTTACACACTTAAAAACCCCAGCGCTCACACAGAGCATCCGAAGAGCGTCTCTACATCGTGAAATCTTCTTAAATAAACCTAGAGCATTTCTCATTTAATATACACACATATATTCATTCATATATATATATATATATATATACTTCCATTTTCTGTTAGTTCTTCTTCTTCCTATATGCCGCCCCTTTTCATTGTGTTGTTTTGTTGTCAAGCTTGTGTGTGTAGATGTGTGTGTGTGTGTGTGTGTGTGTGTGTGTGTGTGTGTGTAGATGTGTGTGTGTAGTGTAGATGTGTGTGTGTGTGTGTAGATGTGTGTGTGTGTGTGTGTGTGTAGATGTGTGTGTGTGTGTGTGTAGACGTGTGTGTGTGTAGTGTGTAGTGTGTGTGTGTAGATGTGTGTGTGTAGATGTGTGTGTGTGTGTGTGTGTGTGTGTGTGTAGATGTGTGTGTGTGTAGTGTGTGTGTGTAGATGTGTGTGTGTGTAGGTGTGTGTGCAGATGTGTGTGTGTAGATGTGTGTGTGTGTGTGTGTAGATGTGTGTGTGTAGACGTGTGTGTGTGTGTGTGTAGATGTGTGTGTGTAGATGTGTGTGTGTGTGTGTGTGTGTGAGGTGTGTGTGTAGATGTGTGTGTGTGTAAGAGTGTGTGTGTGTGTGTAGATGTGTGTGTGTGTGTGTAGATGTGTGTGTGTAGGTGTGTGTGCAGATGTGTGTGTGTGTGTGTGTGTGATAGATGTGTGTGTGTGTGTAGATGTGTGTGTGATGTGTGTGTAGATGTGTGTGTGTGTAGTGTGTGTGTGTAGATGTGTGTGTGTGTGTGTGTAGATGTGTGTGTGTAGATGTGTGTGTGTGTGTGTGTAGGTGTGTAGATGTGTGTGGGTGTGTAGATGTGTGTGTGTGTGTGTGTGTGTGTGTGTGTGTGTGTGTGTAGATGTGTGTGTGTGTAGATGTGTGTGTGTGTAGATGTGTAGATGTGTGTGTGTGTGTAGATGTGTGTGTGTGTGTGTAGATGTGTGTGTGTGTGTGTGTGTGTAGATGTAGTGTGTGTGTGTGTAGATGTGTGTGTGTGTGTGTGTGTAGATGTGTGTGTGTGTGTGTGTAGATGTGTGTGTGATGTAGTGTGTGTGTGTGTGTGTAGATGTGTGTGTGCAGATGTGTGTGTGTGTGTAGATGTGTGTGTGTGTGTAGATGTGTGTGTGTGTGTGTAGATGTGTGTGTGTGTGTGTAGATGTGTGTGTGTAGTGTGTGTAGATGTGTGTGTGTGTGTAGATGTGTGTGTGTGTGTGTAGATGTGTGTGTGTGTGTGTAGATGTGTGTGTGTGTGTAGATGTGTGTGTGTGTGTAGATGTGTGTGTGTGTGTAGATGTGTGTGTGTGTAGATGTGTGTGTGATGTGTGTGTGTAGATGTGTGTAGTGTGTGTGTGTGTGTGTGTGTGTGATGTGTGTGTGTGTGTGTGTGTGTAGATGTGTGTGTGTGTGTGTGTGTGTGTGTAGATGTGTGTGTGTGTAGATGTGTGTGTGTGTAGGTGTGTGTGTGTAGATGTGTGTGTGTGTAGATGTGTGTGTGTGTAGATGTGTGTGTGTGCAGATGTGTGTGTGTAGATGTGTGTGTGTAGATGTGTGTGTGTGTAGATGTGTGTGTGTAGATGTGTGTGTGTGTGTGTAGATGTGTGTGTGTGTAGAGTGTGTAGATGTGTGTCTGTGTGTAGACGATGTGTGTGTGTAGATGTGTGTGTGTGCAGATGTGTGTGTGTGCAGATGTGTGTGTGTGACGATGTGTGTGTGCAGATGTGTGTGTGTGTGTGCAGATATGTGTAGTGTGTGTGTGTGCAGATGTGTGTGTGTGTGTGTGCAGATGTGTGTGTGTGTGTGTGCAGATGTGTGTGTGTGTAGATGTGTGTGTGTGTGTGTGTAGATGTGTGTGCAGATGTGTGTGTGCAGATGTGTGTGTAGATGTGTGTGTGTGTGTGTGCAGATGTGTGTGTAGATGTGTGTGTGTGTGTGTGCAGATGTGTGTGTGTGCAGATGTGTGTGTGTGTAGACGTGTGTGTAGATGTGTGTGTGTGTGTAGATGTGTGTGTGTGTGTGTGCAGATGTGTGTGTGCAGATGTGTGTGTGTGCAGATGTGTGTGTGTAGATGTGTGTGTGTGTGTACACGTGTGTGTGTGTGTGTGGGTGTAGATGTGTGTGTGTGTGTGTGGGTGTAGATGTGTGTGTGTGCAGATGTGTGTGTAGATGTGTGTGTGTAGATGTGTGTGTAGATGTGTGTGTGTGTGTGCAGATGTGTGTGTAGATGTGTGTGTGTGTGTGTGCAGATGTGTGTGTGTGCAGATGTGTGTGTGTGTAGATGTGTGTGTGTGTAGATGATGTGTGTGTGTAGATGTGTGTGTGTGTGCAGATGTGTGTGTGTGCAGATGTGTGTGTGTGTAGATGTGTGTGTGTGTAGATGTGTGTGTGTGCCACATGTGTGTGTGTGTGTGGGTGTAGACGTGTGTGTGTGTGTGTACATGTGTGTGTGTGTGTGTGTGGGTGTAGACGTGTGTGTGTGGGGTGTAGATGTGTGTGTGTGTGGGTGCAGATGTGTGTGTGTGTGTGTGTGTGTGTGTGTGTGTGGGTGTAGATGTGTGTGTGTGTGGGTGTAGATGTGTGTGTGGGTGTAGATGTGTGTGTGTGTGTGTGTGTGTGTGTGTGTGTAGATGTGTGTGTGTGTGGGTTTAGATGTGTGTGTGTGTGTGTGTGTGTGTGTGTAGATGTGTGTGTGTGTGTAGATGTTTGACAAAAACATCTACACTAAATAAAACACTGACAAGCGATTGAAATGCAGCGCACACACACACACACGCTTGTACACACACACTGAATAGACCCATTACAACCAAGCCCTGTGTGTGACAAGTGGAGGTGCTGAAAGGCAGATTCCATGCTGACACACATACACACACTCTTCTATTCCACATCCCCAGTTCGGTCACAGTTTTGTACCCTTTAAAAAAGACCCACTCCTCAGATTCAAACGGTTGAGAGAGAGTGTGTGTGTGTGGCCAGAGGCTGGCGCTGTCAGGGGTCCGTCCCCGCAGGGGCCTGTTCAGATAGGAGGATTCTCATTGGTCCAGAACAGTCAGCCAATCAGAATCAATCAGCGACAGGTATTTGGCACATTGAACATGGAGTAACACATTAGGTTAAAAAGGTCAGACAAAACCCCATTCGTTTTGGTTTAACAAGAAGAAAAAAAGGAGGTATCTCTCTAAAACGACATCACTTCCCCTGACTGACCTGTAGGTCCGCCCCCAACACATAAACCCTCCTCTATCCCTCCAGCCACACATGCAGGTCACAGCTGTGGAAACGCACGGATATATATCACAGACGAGGAACCTTACTGCATGGAAGGGGGGACCACCCTCTGAAAAACCCTGACATTAAAATTGAGTGAACAAATCCTTTCTCCTCTCTTTTCAACAACCAGCTGTGCTTTCATGTCCCTCGGTTAAACGGCCGTGTCACGGCTGCAGCCACAGCAGCACAAGCTGGTTCTCCTCATATATAAAGCCAGAGAGGATTTGGGCCTACCATTCTGGGTCACATTCAGAAATAAATCTATAGGTTCAAACCAGACTGAAGGGGACTAACAGATTCGGGTTCCGGTCCGCTGTCTGCTCCAAACGCTAAAACCCCGCGTCACCTACCACCTCTCTCTAAACTGACCTACTTATACGGCCAATCCTGTGTGATCTACATACTGCCCCCCGCTCTGAGTGCGCATACTACCCCCGCTCTGGAGTGCGCATACTGCCCCGCTCTGAGTGCGCATACTGTCCCCGCTCTGAGTACGCATACTGTCCCGCTCTGAGTACGCATACTGTCCCCGCTCTGAGTCGCATACTGTCCCGCTCTGAGTACGCATACTGTCCCCGCTCTGAGTACGCATACTGTCCCCGCTCTGAGTACGCATACTGTCGCCCGCTCTGAGTACGCATACTGTCCCCGCTCTGAGTACGCATACTGTCCCCGCTCTGAGTACACATACTGCCCCGCTCTGAGTACGCATACTGCCAGGTGAATGAAAGCCCCCTCTCCAACATTCCTAAAGAGAAGAGGACAGACTCACACATTAATGAGCAGTACTGGAGTAAATGGACTGGAGGAGATGCGCAGAGAGCGACTTAGCCTTCGTACACACCATCCCGGTTCCCATAGTTACAGGTGCAAACACCCCCAAAGTCAAAACTGTTACCAAGATCCGTGCACGAGCCGCATTGGAGAGGTTTGTCCACGGCGACAAGAGTTCCGTGCCAGAGAGTTCTGTATCCGGGGGACGCCTGCTTTCAAAACAGGTCCTCCTGGATGCTCAGGTGACTCAAGTAAATATTGACATTGGCACTTTATCCATTTCACTGACGGAGGGATGGAGGAGGAGACGGAGGGATGGAAAGAGGAGAGAGGGTCAAAGTCTCTTCAAAAAGTCAAAGCCGTCATCTTTCTCTCCTTCGTCGTTCTCTGTGGAAGGAATGAAACCAGCTGCCAACCTCTATGGCCCCATCTCTGGACACACACACACACACACACACACACACTTACACACAAGCAGTTCACTGCCATTCTCTCGGGTTTATCCCGGTAGGTCTCTCTGCTTCCTTGTCCTTCTCCCACCATTTTTCTACCTCTCTCCCCTCCACTCAGTCTCTCCTTTCCCCCTCTTCATGAGCTCACAGGAGAGGAACGTTATTGGTCCGGCGCCTCTCTCCAAGCGGTGCCATTGGTCCAGATACTCACCACCTGCTTTAGGTCTCCCCCCTCCACTACAGCCAGCCAATCCCGTGGAGAGCGGCCCGGCAGGTGGGTGTGGTCGGGTCCAGTCTCAAGACGAGGCTGGGGGAGGGGGTGGAGAGAAGAGGAGGAAGAGGTGGGGACAGGTGACCTAGTCTTCCCTCTCCGACTCGGGACTGGACGTTTGCTGCTCTGCCGGGTGCAGCTGGTGTGTGCGTGAGGTCGGCTGTGTGGAATGCTGGTCCATTTGGGGCGAGAGGAAGAGGATACGTGGCATCGCTCCAGGGTGCGGTCGGAGAGGGAGGGCGCTCTGGTTCTCTTTAGGTACACGCATGGTCCGAGGGTACGTTTTTGCCTTTCAGTGTGTGTGTGTGTGTGTGAGACAACAGAGGAGAGCGGCTGGCAGGCTTGGGTCCATACACACTCCAGAGTGAGAGTGTGGGGCTTTATTGTGTGTGTGTGTGTGTGTGTGTGTGTGCGTGCGTGCGTGCGTGTCTAGGACTTGGGCTGTGGCGGGGCGGGTTCATAGGGGATGAGGTTATAGGAGGTGTGTGTGTGTGTGTGTGTGTGTGTGTGCGGCCTACAGGCCATTGCTGCCTGCGGTGTGTGAGAGGAGGTTTGGAGAACTCCACCACCCCAGCCCGACCCTTCCCGATGACCTTAGGGCGCGGCGCAGCAGCTTCTGGGCCTCAGTAAACGCATCGGTCAGCTCTTTCTTCCACTGGACAAACTCTAGGTCACTCTGCAGAGAGACCGAGACAATAAACATATTATTACACACACACACACCTTCCATTTGACTAACTTATAATAGAATAATTAATAATACATTAAAACAAAAAGAAATGTTATATATATTCTGATTGCTTTCCCAAAACTCCCAGGTTTTCAGAAATCAGAGAGGGAGAGAGCCAGAGCGAGAGACCGAGAGAGAGAAGAGCGAGAGAGACAGAGAGAGAGAGAGAGAGAGGTAGTCTCCGTACCTCACACTGAGAGACAGAGAGGTTGTTCTCCGTACCTCACACAGAGAGACAGGTTGTTCTCCGTACCTCACACAGAGAGACAGGTAGTTCTCCGTACCTCACACAGAGAGACAGGTTGTTCTCGTACCTCACACTGAGAGACAGAGAGAGGTTGTTCTCCGTACCTCACACTGAGAGAGACAGAGAGAGGTAGTTCTCCGTACCTCACACTGAGACAGACAGAGAGACAGAGAGAGGTAGTTCTCCGTACCTCACACTGAGAGAGACAGAGAGAGAGGTAGTTCTCCGTACCTCACACAGAGAGACAGAGAGAGGTAGTTCTCCGTACCTCACACTGAGAGACAGAGAGAGAGGTAGTTCTCCGTGCCTCTCACACAGAAACAGAGAGACAGAGAGAGGTTGTTCTTGTTCTCCGTACCTCACACAGAGAGAGAGAAACAGAGAGACAGACAGAGAGAGAGGTTGTTCTCATGCCCTCACACTGAGACAGAGAGACAGAGAGAGAGGTTGTTCTCCGTACCTCACACAGAGAGAGACAGAGAGAGAGAGGTTGTTCTCCGCACTTCACACTGAGACAGAGAGAGACAGAGAGAGAGGTTGTTCTCCCTCTCACACACAGAGAGACAGAGAGAGAGGTTGTTCTCCATACCTCACACAGAGAGACAGAGAGAGGTAGTTCTCCGTACCTCACACTGAGACAGAGAGAGAGAGAGAGAGAGGTAGTTGTCCGTACCTCACAGAGAGAGAAACAGAGAGACAGAGGCAGAGAGAGGTTGTTCTCCGTACCTCACACTGAGACAGAGAGAGACAGACAGAGGAGAGGTAGTTGTCCGCACTTCACCTCACACAGAGAGAAACAGAGAGACAGAGGCAGAGAGAGAGGTAGTTCTCCGTACCTCACACTGAGACAGAGAGAGACAGAGAGAGAGGTAGTTGTCCGTACCTCACACAGAGAGAGAAACAGAGAGACAGAGGCAGAGAGAGAGGTTGTTCTCCGTACCTCACACTGAGACAGAGAGAGAGCACTTCACACTGAGACAGAGAGAGAGGTAGTTGTCCATTACCTCACACAGAGAGAGAAACAGAGAGACAGAGGCAGAGAGAGAGGGTTGTTCTCCGTCACACAGAGAGAGAAACAGAGAGACAGAGGCCTCACACTGAGACAGAGAGAGACAGAGAGAGAGGTAGTTGTCCGTACCTCACAGAGAGAGAAACAGAGAGACAGAGGCAGAGAGAGAGGTTGTTCTCCGTACCTCACACTGAGACAGAGAGAGACAGAGAGAGAGGTTGTTCTCCGTACCTCACACTGAGACAGAGAGAGACAGAGAGAGAGGTTGTTCTCCGTACCTCACACTGAGACAGAGAGAGACAGAGAGAGAGGTAGTTCTCCGTACCTCACACTGAGACAGAGAGACAGAGAGAGAGGTGGTAGTTGTCCGTACCTCACACAGAGAGAAACAGAGAGACAGAGGCAGAGAGAGAGGTTGTTCTCCGTACCTCACACTGCAGGACAAACTGCTTCCCTCCTTTGATGCGCAGCAGGATGCACTTCTTATCTTTAATCTGCGTCTCCTCCACTGTCACGATCTGCTCCATCGTCAGCAGGTTTTGCTACGGAACACACACACACAAACACACACACACCAAAATCAGGAACATGTCCGGGAGGCGGGGGAACCAATCACAATCGGAGAATGAGACGGACCAATCGAAACGGAAGCTACAGAGGAGAGCGGCCTTTTTTTTTTTTTTAGGAACGGCGCTAGAGAGCGAGGACGCTGCTCTGAAGGTAAGGCTGTCTGGTAGCAAAAAGCTCCGATCCGTCTACTGTGCCACTGGGGGAGGAGGAGGAGGTGGTGGTGGGGCAGCAGCTGTCAGACTTACCTTTGGGGCGCGGACTGTGTGGTTGACTGTTTTCATCCAGGCCTACAGAACGTGAGCGAGGACAGACAAGACAGACGGACAAGCTTCATGCACTAGACAGACGGGATGGACAACGACGAAGAACACAAACACACACACACATCCATGGAAACACCCAGAAAGAAAAACCCACCCAGAAACCCACATACGTGAAGAGCAGAAGCGCACAAACTGAAACACGTAAACTCGGACCGACACCGAGCGGACGGTGTGACGTAGAGTGTGTGTGTGTGTGAGGCTCACCCGTGACTCCCCCTCTCCCCTCCACTCCACTCTGTTGGGGAACAGGTAGAAGTATCGGCGCTGCCACTGCGTCAGGAACGGGTTCCCCAGCTTCAACATGTAGCCGTGCATTATACAGTCCTTGCCCAGGGCATAGTCTACAACACACACACAATACAAATACTACATTAACCCCATGACCACAAAATAAACATTACAAACACTGCACTTCAACCCCAGTGTGACGCGTGTTCTGCGTCTCCCTCTGCGTTTCTCCACCGTACCCTCCTCGTGGCCCAGCTGTTTGTTCTGGTCCTCTTGCGGGCCTCGTTCTTGTCCGTGTCGGAGTTGACCGCCCGTACACCGTCTCAGCCACCTCCTGCTGCCAGCGCTCTGAGATGACCAGGGGAAGTTCTTGTACAATTCCTGGTCACTGTCCAACAACTAGAGGGACCGAGAGGGAGGAGAGAGAGAGGAGAGTGGGAGAGAGAGAGAGGGAGGGAGGGAGGGAGGAGGAGAGAGGGAGGGAAGAGAGAGAGGGAGGGAAAGAGAGAGAGTGAGAGGGGTGGGGGGAGGGAGAGAGGGAGGGAGAGCGAGGGAGAGAGAGCGAGGGGAGAGAGAGAGAGAGAGAGAGGGAGGCAGAGAGAGAGAGAGAGAGAGAGAGGCAGAGAGAGAGAGAGAGAGAGAGAGAGAGAGAGAGCAGAGAGAGAGAGAGGCAGAGAGAGAGAGAGGCAGAGCGAGAGAGAGAGAGGCAGAGAGAGAGAGAGAGGGAGGCAGAGAGAGGGAGGCAGAGAGAGAGAGAGGCATAGCGAGCGAGAGAGGCAGAGAGAGAGAGAGAGGCAGAGAGAGAGAGAGAGAGGCAGAGAGAGAGAGAGAGGCAGAGAGAGAGAGAGAGAGGCAGAGAGAGAGAGAGAGAGGCAGAGAGAGAGAGAGAGGCAGAGAGAGAGAGAGAGAGGCAGAGAGAGAGAGAGGCAGAGAGAGAGAGAGAGAGGCAGAGAGAGAGAGCAGAGAGCAGAGGCAGAGAGAGAGGCAGAGAGAGAGAGAGAGAGGCAGAGAGAGAGAGAGAGAGGCAGAGAGAGAGAGGCAGAGAGAGAGAGAGGAGAGGCAGAGAGAGAGAGAGAGAGAGAGAGAGCAGAGAGAGAGAGGCAGTCAGCCCACTGACACCCCTATCAGACCACAGCAAAATCACAGTCTACTTAAACAGAGCAATACTCAATCATGAGGCATCAAAGCCAAAGGAACTGAGTAACATTAAGAAATGCTATAGATGGAAGGAATGCAGTTTGGAAACCTACCAAAAAACAATTAGGCAACAACAAATTCAATCCCTTTTAGACAATTTCCTGGGTAAAACGTTCCACTGTAATAGTGAAGGTGTAAACTTGGCAGTAGAAAATCTTAACAGTATATTTGACCTCCCAGCTTCCCTATCAAATCTAAAAATCTCAAATAGAAAACCGAAGAAAATAACAATAATGACAAATGGTTTGATGAAGAATGCAAAAATCTAAGAAAGAAATTGAGAAACCTGTCCAACCAAAAACATAGAGACCCGGAAAACCTGAGTCTACGCCTTCACTATGGTGAATCACTAAAACAATACAGAAATACACTACGGAAAAAGAAGGCAGCATGTCAGAAATCAGCTCAATGCAATTGAAGAATCCATAGACTAACCACTTCTGGGAAAATTGGAAAACACTAAATAAACAACAACACAAAGAATTATCTATCCAAAATGGAGATGTATGGGTAAACCACTTCTCCAATCTTTTGGCTCTATAACAAAGAATAAAGAGCAAAAACATATACATGATCAAATACAGATCTTAGAATCAACTATTAAAGACTACCAGAACCCACTGGATTCTCCAATTACATTGAAAGAGTTACAGGACAAAATAAAAACCCTCCAACCCAAAAAGGCCTGTGGTGTTGATGGTATCCTCAATGAAATGATCAAATATACAGACAACAAATTCCAATTGGCTATACTAAAACTCTTTAACATCATACTTAGCTCTGGCATCTTCCCCAATATTTGGAACCAAGGACTGATCACCCCAATCCACAAAAGTGGAGACAAATTTGACCCCAATAACTACCGTGGAATATGTGTCAACAGTAACCTTGGGAAAATCCTCTGCATTATTATTAACAGCAGACTCATACATTTCCTCAATGAAAACAATGTACTGAGCAAATGTCAAATTGGCTTTTACCAAATTACCGTACAACAGACCATGTATTCACCCTGCACACCCTAATTGACAACCAAACAAACCAAAACAAAGGCAAAGTCTTCTCATGCTTTGTTGATTTCAAAAAAGCCTTCGACTCAATCTGGCATGAGGGTCTGCTATACAAACTGATGGAAAGTGGTGTTGGGGGTAAAACATACGACATTATAAAATCCATGTACACAAACAACAAGTGTGCGGTTAAAATTGGCAAAAAAAACACACATTTCTTCACACAGGGTCGTGGGGTTAGACAGGGATGCAGCTTAAGCCCCACCCTCTTCAACATATATATCAACGAATTGGCGCGGGCACTAGAAGAGTCTGCAGCACCCGGCCTCCCCTGCTAGAATCCGAAGTCAAATGTCTGCTGTTTGCTGATGATCTGGTGCTTCTGTCACCAACCAAGGAGGGCCTACAGCAGCACCTAGATCTTATGCACAGATTCTGTCAGACCTGGGCCCTGACAGTAAATCTCAGTAAGACCAAAATAATGGTGTTCCAAAAAGGTCCAGTCACCAGGACCACAAATACAAATTCCATCTAGACACTGTTGCCCTAGAGCACACAAAAACTATACATACCTTGGCCTAAACATCAGCACCACAGGTAACTTCCACAAAGCTGTGAACGATCTGAGAGACAAGGCAAGAAGGGCATTCTATGCCATCAAAAGAAACATAAATTTCAACATACCAATTAGGATTTGGCTAAAAATACTTGAATCAGTCATAGAGCCCATTGCCCTTTATGGCTGTGAGGTCTGGGGTCCGCTCACCAACCAAGACTTCACAAAATGGGACAAACACCAAATTGAGACTCTGCACGCAGAATTCTGCAAAAATATCCTCCGTGTACAACGTAGAACACCAAATAATGCATGCAGAGCAGAATTAGGCCGATACCCACTAATTATCAAAATCCAGAAAAGAGCTGTTAAATTCTACAACCACCTAAAAGGAAGCGATTCACAAACCTTCCATAACAAAGCCATCACCTACAGAGAGATGAACCTGGAGAAGAGTCCCCTAAGCAAGCTGGTCCTGGGGCTCTGTTCACAAACACAAACTACAGAGCCCCAGGACAGCAGCACAATTAGACCCAACCAAATCATGAGAAAACAAAAAGATAACTACTTAACACATTGGAAAGAATTAACAAAAAAACAGAGCAAACTAGAATGCTATTTGGCCCTAAACAGAGAGTACACAGCGGCAGAATACCTGACCACTGTGACTGACCCAAAATTAAGGAAAGCCTTGACTATGTACAGACTCAGTGAGCATAGCCTTGCTATTGAGAAAGGCCGCCGAGAGCAGACATGGCTCTCAAGAGAAGACAGGCTATGTGCTCACTGCCCACAAAATGAGGTGGAAACTGAGCTGCACTTCCTAACCTCCTGCCCAATGTATGACCATATTAGAGAGACATATTTCCCTCAGATTACACAGATCCACAAAGAATTCGAAAACAAATCCAATTTTGAAAAACTCCCATATCTACTGGGTGAAATTCCACAGTGTGCCATCACAGCAGCAAGATTTGTGACCTGTTGCCACGAGAAAAGGGCAACCAGTGAAGAACAAACACCATTGTAAATACACCCATATTTTATCTTATTTATTTTATCTTGTGTCCTTTAACCATTTGTACATTGTTAAAACACTGTATATATATATATATATATTTATATATAATATGACATTTGTAATGTCTTTACTGTTTTGAAACTTCTGTATGTGTAATGTTTACTGTTAATTTTTGTTGTTTTTCACTTTATATATTCACTTTGTATGTTGTCTACCTCACTTGCTTTGGCAATGTTAACACATGTTTCCCATGCCAATAAAGCCCTTGAATTGAATTGAGAGACAGAGAGAGAGAGAGAGAGAGAGGCAGAGAGGCAGAGAGAGAGAGAGAGAGAGAGGCAGAGAGAGAGAGAGAGAGGCAGAGAGAGAGAGGCAGAGAGAGAGGCAGAGAGCAGAGAGGCAGAGAGAGAGAGGCAGAGAGAGAGAGGCAGAGAGAGAGGCAGAGAGAGAGAGGCAGAGAGAGAGAGGCAGAGAGAGAGAGGCAGAGAGAGAGCAGCAGAGAGAGAGGCAGAGAGAGAGGCAGAGAGAGAGAGGCAGAGAGAGAGAGAGGCAGAGAGAGATCGAGACAGAGAGGCAGAGATGTAGAGAAAGACAGAGAGGCAGAGAGAGAGAGAGAGAGAGGCAGAGAGAGAGAGAGAGAGAGAGGCAGAGAGAGAGAGAGAGAGACAGAGAGGCAGAGAGAGAGAGAGAGAGAGAGAGAGAGGCAGAGAGAGAGAGAGAGAGAGAGGAGAGAGAGAGCAGAGAGAGAGAGAGACAGAGAGAGAGCAGAGAGAGAGAGGCAGAGAGAGAGAGACAGAGAGGCAGAGAGAGAGAGGCAGAGAGAGAGAGGCAGAGAGGCAGAGAGAGAGAGGCAGAGAGAGAGGCAGAGAGGCAGAGAGAGAGAGAGAGAGAGAGGCAGAGAGAGAGGCAGAGAGAGAGGCAGAGAGAGAGAGGCAGAGAGAGAGAGGCAGAGAGAGAGGCAGAGAGGCAGAGAGAGAGACAGAGAGAGAGCAGAGAGGCAGAGAGGCAGAGAGAGAGAGAGAGAGAGAGAGGCAGAGAGAGAGAGAGAGAGGCAGAGAGGCAGAGAGAGAGAGGCAGAGAGGCAGAGAGAGAGGCAGAGGAGGCAGAGAGGCAGAGAGAGAGAGAGAGAGAGGCAGAGAGGCAGAGAGAGAGGCAGAGAGAGGCAGAGAGAGAGAGAGAGAGAGGAGAGAGGCAGAGAGAGAGCAGAGCAGAGAGAGAGAGAGAGAGAGAGAGGCAGAGAGAGAGGCAGAGAGAGGCAGAGAGAGGCAGAGAGAGAGAGGCAGAGAGGCAGAGGAGGCAGAGAGAGAGAGAGGCAGAGAGAGGAGAGAGAGAGGCAGAGAGAGAGAGAGAGAGAGAGCAGAGAGAGAGGAGAGAGGGAGAGAGAGAGGCAGAGGCAGAGAGAGAGAGCAGAGAGAGAGAGGCAGAGAGAGGCAGAGAGAGAGAGAGAGAGAGAGGCAGAGAGAGAGAGAGGCAGAGAGAGAGAGAGAGAGAGGCAGAGAGAGAGAGAGAGAGAGAGAGAGAGGCAGAGAGGCAGAGAGAGCAGAGAGAGAGGCAGAGAGAGAGAGAGAGGCAGAGAGAGCAGGAGAGAGAGAGTCAGAGAGGCAGAGAGAGAGGCAGAGAGGCAGAGAGAGAGGCAGAGAGAGGCAGAGAGAGAGGCAGAGAGAGAGAGAGAGAGAGGCAGAGAGAGAGAGCAGAGAGAGGCAGAGAGAGAGGCAGAGAGAGAGGCAGAGAGAGGCAGAGAGGCAGAGAGAGAGAGAGAGAGAGGCAGAGAGAGAGGCAGAGAGAGAGAGAGAGAGAGAGAGAGAGAGAGAGAGAGAGCAGAGAGAGAGGCAGAGAGAGAGGCAGAGAGAGGAGAGCAGAGAGAGAGGCAGAGAGAGGGAGAGAGAGAGGAGAGAGAGAGGCAGAGAGAGAGCAGAGAGAGGCAGAGAGAGAGGCAGAGAGAGAGAGAGAGGCAGAGAGGCAGAGAGAGGCAGAGAGAGCAGAGAGAGAGAGAGAGAGAGAGAGAGGCAGAGAGAGGCAGAGAGAGAGAGCAGAGAGAGAGAGCAGAGAGAGAGAGAGGCAGAGAGAGCAGAGAGAGAGAGAGGCAGAGAGAGAGAGGCAGAGAGAGAGAGAGGCAGAGAGAGAGAGAGAGAGGCAGAGAGAGGCAGAGAGGAGGCAGAGAGAGAGAGGCAGAGAGGCAGAGAGAGAGAGGCAGAGAGAGAGGCAGAGAGAGAGGCAGAGAGAGAGAGGCAGAGAGAGAGAGCAGAGAGAGAGAGAGAGAGAGAGAGGCAGAGAGAGAGAGAGAGAGAGGCAGAGAGCAGAGAGAGAGAGAGAGACAGAGAGAGAGAGAGAGAGAGCAGAGAGAGAGAGCAGAGAGAGAGAGAGAGAGAGAGAGAGAGAGCAGAGAGAGAGGCAGAGAGAGAGAGAGAGAGAGAGAGAGAGAGAGAGCAGAGAGAGAGGCAGAGAGAGAGGCAGAGAGAGAGAGGCAGAGGCAGAGAGAGAGAGAGAGAGCAGAGAGAGAGAGAGAGAGGCAGAGAGAACTAAGTCACTGAGGCAGGTATGAGATGCAGGTGACGTGATTCCTCAGATGTTAACCCCAGTCACCGGTAGCTGTGAGATCTGCTGAGCTGGGCAGCATGACTGTAATTAAAGCGACCTGGAACACGCCCAAAGCCTTCAGTTGTGTAAGTCCAAACTATTTGGGAAGGACTTTCTTTGTGGGCAGCTCTGCTTACTGGCAGTGTCAATATTGAACACTGATGGAACCACGTTTACACCTCAGCCTCCTGTCTGTCTGTGTGTGTGTTCGTCATGCACTAGGATGTAAGACTGTGTAAATCCGGATTACAGGTTTAGCTTTTATATAATGCTGAGTATTTTGATACCCTTGGTGGCATGAGATAAGGGTTGTGTGTGTGTGTGTGTGTGTTACCTTGATACCCTGGGTGGTTTCATGAGATAAGGGTTGTGTGTGGTGTGTGAGACCTTGATACCCTGGCATGAGATAAGGGGCAGACCTTGATAACCAGTTTCATGAGAGAAGGGTTGTGTGTGTGTGTGCTTGATACCCTGGGTGGTTTCATGAGATAAGGGTTGTGTGTGTGACCTTGAGAACCCTGGGGGGTCATGAGATAAGGGTTGAGTGTGTGATTACCTCAGATGATAACCCTGGGTGGTTTCATGAGATAAGGGTTGTGTGTGTGTTACCTGATACCCTGGGTGGTCCAAACTATTTTCATGAGATAAGGGTTGTGTGTGTTACCTTGATACCCTGGGTGGTTTCATGAGATAAGGGTTGTGTGTGTGTGTTATTGATACCCTGCATGAGATAAGGGCTGTGTGTGTTTCACCTGGGTGGTTTCAGAGATAAGGGTTGTGTGTGTGTGTGTGTGTGTTACCAACTGGGTGGTTTTGAGATAAGGACTGTGTGTGTGGTGTTACCTTGATACCCTGGGTGGTTTCATGAGATAAGGGTTGCTGTGTGTGTTTACCTTGATACCCTGGGGGGTTTCATGAGATAAGTCCTGTGTGTGTGTGTGTTACCTTGATACCCTGGGGGGTTTCATGAGATAAGGGTGTGTGTGTGTGTGTGTTACCTTGATACCCTGGGGGGGTTTCATGAGATAAGGGTTGTGTGTGTGTTACCTTGATGCCCTGGGTGGTTTCATGAGATAAGGGTGTGTGTGTGTGTTACCTAATTCCTGGGTGGTTCTGATACCCTGGGGGGTTTCATGAGATAAGGGTTGTGTGTGTGTTACCTTGATACCCTGGGGGTTTCATGAGATAAGGGTTGTGTGTGTGTTACCTTGAACCTGGGGGTTTCATGAGATAAGGGTGTGTGTGTTACCTTGATACCCTGGGTGGTTTCATGAGATAAGGGTTGTGTGTGTGTTACCTTGATACCCTGGGTGGTTTCATGAGATAAGGTGTGTGTGTGTGTTACCTTGATACCCTTGGTGGTTTCATGAGATAAGGGTTGTGTGTGTGTGTGTGTGTTACCTTGATACCCTGGGTGGTTTCATGAGATAAGGGTTGTGTGTGTGTGTGTTACCTTGATACCCTGGGTGGTTTCATGAGATAAGGGTTGTGTGTGTGTTACCTTGATACCCTGGGTGGTTTCATGAGATAAGGGTTGTGTGTGTGTGTTACCTTGATACCCTGGGGGTTTCATGAGATAAGGGTTGTGTGTGTGTTACCTTGATACCTGGGGGTTTCATGAGATAAGGGTTGTGTGTGTGTTACCTTGATACCTGGGGGTTTCATGAGATAAGGGTTGTGTGTGTTACCTTGATACCCTGGGTGGTTTCATGAGATAAGGGTTGTGTGTGTGTGTGTGTTACCTCGATACCCTTGGGGGTTTCATGAGATAAGGGTTGTGTGTGTGTGTGTGTGTTACCTTGATACCCTGGGTGGTTTCATGAGATAAGGGTTGTGTGTGTGTGTTACCTTGATACCCTTGGTGGTTTCATGAGATAAGGGTTGTGTGTGTGTGTGTTACCTTGATAACCTGGGTGGTTTCATGAGATAAGGGTTGTGTGTGTGTTACCTCGATACCCTTGGGGGTTTCATGAGATAAGGGTTGTGTGTGTGTGTGTGTGTTACCTTGATACCCTTGGTGTCCTCTTCGTCAAAGGAGCCAATGTCAAATGCATCTGCTGCATTTACCTCTCCCCTTGGAGGGATGAGAGGGGGAGAATACTGGAGGAGAGAGAGAGAGGACAGAGAGAGAGAGACAGACAGAGACAGAGAGAAGAGGTAAAGGTGAGGAGAGAGAAAGAAAGAGAGAGAAAGAGAGAACATAAAATGAGAGAGACATAACATGAAATTTAACATACCAATTAGTATCTGTATAAAATGACTTGAATCAGTTATAGAACCCATTGCCCTTCATGGTTGTGAGGTCTGGGTTCTGCTCACCAACCAAGAATTCACAAAATGGAACAAACACCAAATCAAGACTCTGCATGCAGAATTCTGCAAAAATATCCTCAGTGTACAATGTAAAACACCAAATAATGCATGCAGAGCGTAATTAGGCCGATACCCGCTAATGATCAAAATCCAGAAAAGAGCTGTTAAATTCTACAACCACCTAAAAGGAAGCCATTCCCAAACCTTCATAACAAAGCCATCACCTACAGAGAGATGAACCTGGAGAAGAGTCCCTAAGCAAACTGGTCCTGGAGCTCTGTTATCAAACAGACCCCACAGAGCCCCAGGACAGCAACACAATTAGACCCAACCAATTCATGAGAAAACAAAAAGATAATTACTTGATACATTGAAAATAATTAACAAAAGAAACAGAGCAAACTAGAATGTTATTTGGCCCTAAACAGAGAGAACACAGCGGCAGAATACCTGACCACTGTGACTGACCCAAAACTTAAGGAAAGCTTTGACTATGGACAGACTCAGTGAGAATAGCCTTGCTATTGAGAAATGCCGCCGTAGGCAGACCTGGCTCTCAAGAGAAGACAGGCTATGTCAGGGGTGTCAAACTCAAATACCCAGTGGGCCAAAATGTAAAACCTGAACAAAGTCACGGGCCAACATTGAACAAATTAACCTTTTAATATGGACCCAAACAAGTTTTGCTTTAACATTGAATATGGAACAAGCATCGCTTATTACCATACAATATATAATTTAATAGTGGAGACATGCAAAATCGAATTTCAAATGAAAAAACACATCAATGGCATTCATTTATTAAATAAATAAAATGTAAATAGAAATTGTATGCCTCTTTTCTATTTGCAGCCTTCTGATTTAAATACCAAAATAAACTTTTTCCACTGGCTAATAATTTTACAAATAAAATGATAATAAATCAATCTACCATTCAAGCCCATGCCTTGTAGCAAGAAAAAGTGCATAAAGAAAACGTTAATTATTGCACACTGGTCTAATCTGATGTGCCCAAGCCAGATACCTGGCATCTCTTCTTGGATGCTAGTTCATCAATGTCTGGGCTCAAGCTCTGAGCTGAAGAAATCCTCAGTATCGAGCGAAGATGTTCATCAGTCAGACGTCTCCTGTGAGTTGTTTTGGTCATCTTCATCGAGGAGAAAAGTTGCTCGCATAGATAAGTGCTGCCGAACATGGAGAGCATCTGAGCAGCTTGGGTGCGGAGCTGAGGCATTGTGTCAGGGATGAACCGTGGAAACTGTGCGGCGCCCACAGCATCATACTTTGACTTCAGCGTGTCGTTGCACTGGAGTTCAATCAGCTCCATTTGGATGTTGGTTGGTGCATTTTCCACATCAACTGCGAAGGGATTACTAAGCAGTTCAAACTTGCATTTCTGGGCATCGAAGTCGGCAAATCGCCGGCTAAACTCAGCGGCGAGAACACTGAGTTTTTCAGCAAACTGTGCGCATGGGAACACGGCGGTAGAGATCTGCGCTTTTATGGATTGGCAGCAGGGAAAATGGCAAGGGTTTCCTTGCAGCATCTGATTCTCCCACAGGCACAGTTTAGTTTTGAAGGCCCTCACTGCAGCGTACATGTCTGTGATGATGCGCCCCGCCCCTGAAGCTGCAGGTTCAGCGCATCGAGATGGCTCGAGATGTCACAGAGAAAGGCCAGCTCACACAGGAACTTTTGCTCCCGGAGCTCTGCTGTATCCTTCCCTTTGGTTTCCAGGAATTGACATATTTCCTCACGCAGCTCGAAACATCTGTTCAGTACTTTTCCTCTGCTTAGCCATCTCACCTCTGTGTGATACGGCACGTCTGCGTATTCCGAACCACACTCCTCCAGAAAAGATTTAAACTGGCGGTGATTTAGACCTTTGGCTCTTATAAAGTTAACTACCTGTGTTTACTGTGGTCATAACATGTTCCATCTTTAGGGCTTTGGCACACAGTGCTTCCTGATGTATGATGCAGTGGTAAACAGTTAGCTCACCTGCACAGTTCTCTTCCCGCATCTTCTCCCGAACCATGCCCACCAGTCCACTCTTTTACCGCACATCGCTGGCGCACCATCTGTCGTTAATCCAACGAGTTTATCCCACGGCAGCTTTATTTCAGTTACACATTTGGAAACCTCCTCAAAGATTTCCTTTCCTGTGGTTGTGCCATGCATTGATTTGAATCCTAATAGCTCCTCCGTAACACACAGATTTGAGTCCACTCCACGGATGAAGACTGACAGCTGAGCAGTATCAGATGCGTCGCAGCTCTCATCCACAGCGAGGGAGAACGCAACAAAATCTTTTCCCTTTTCCATCAGCTGGTCATACAGATTGGTGGCAAGATCACATGTGCGATCAGCTACTGTGTTCCTGCTCAGGCTCACGTTTGAAAATGCTTGTTTTTTTCTCTGGGCATACGAGGTCACAAACCTTCATCATGCACTTTTTCATGAACTCTCCCTCATTAAAGGGCCGGGCTGATTTTGCGATCTCTGCTGCCACTATATAACTAGCCTTTACAGCAGCCTCGCTTTGTGATGTGGCTTTTTTAAACATATTCTGTTGTGAAACCAAACTTCTTTTCATCTCCTCTACTTTCTGGCTCCTTTGAGTCATGTCCAGGTCCTTGTATTTGTCATGGTGTTTCGTTTCATAGTGTCGTCTAATGTTGTACTCCTTAATTACAGCCACGTTGACTCCACAAACAAGACAAACAGGTTTGTCTTTTACATATGTAAACAGATATTCTGCCTCCCACTTGTCCAGAAAGCTCCTGTTTTCTGCCTTTCTTTCGCCATTTTTGGGAAGGGTTAGCTCGCTGACAGTTGTAGCGTCTATGTTGCTATGACTACTGTCACAGAGGAGAGAGCGTTTCTGGGTCCTGTCCTGATTGGCGCGCGAAAACAGCAGAGCATTATGGGATTCGTAGTATTAGTGGTGAATGCGCTGTATAATACCGGCGGGCCAGCTCTAGTAGTAATTTGGTATTGTCTCGCGGGCCAAATATAATTACCCCGCTGGCCAAATTTGGCCCACGGGCCAGAGTTTGACACCCATGGGCCATGTGCTCATGTTACGTTCCCCAGTTTATGTGTTGTAGTTTGTGTATTTGCATGTGTTTATTTCAGGAAATGGCTTCCTGAAATACCTCAAGCAGCTGATTGGTCGACTCCATGACTAAGTGGAGAGCTGACCCCGCCCCGTCAAGACACAGCTGTCTCCAATTACCCATTCCTTCTGAAGCTATATAAAAGCCAGTGTTCTTTCAGGAGGGAGGTCATTGCTGGGAGTCATTTCTGGGAGGTCATTGCAGAGAGATTGAATGTGATAGAGGTTCATTGCTGGGAGTCATTTCTGGGAGGTCATTGCAGAGAGATTGAATGTGATAGAGAATCATTGCTGAGAGAGGAGGCTGATGGCTGTGGATAATTTACTATGTTAGTTGTTGCCCACAAAATGAGGTGGAAACTGAGATGCACTTCCTCCTGTCCAATGTATGACCATATTAGAGAGACATATTTCCCTCAGATTACACAGATCCACAAAGAATTTGAAAACTCCCATATCTATTGGGTGAAATTCCACAGTGTGCCATCACAGCAGCAAGATTTGTGACCCGCTGCCACAAGAAAAGGGCAACCAGTGAAGAACAAAAACCATTGTTAATACTACCCATATATTATATATATGTAAACACTGTATATACAGTAGATTTGTGACCCGTTGCCACAAGAAAAGGCAACCAGTGAAGAACACACGTATGCTTATTTATTTCCCTCGTGTACTTTAACCATTTGTACATCGTTGCAACACTGTCATATATATATATATATATATAAATAAAATATGACATTTGTAATGTCTTTATTGTTTTGAAACTTCTGTATGTGTAATGTTTACTGTTTTATTGTTTATTTCACTTTTGTATATTATCTACCTCACTTGCTTTGGCAATGTTAACACATGTTTCCCATGTCAATAAAGCCCCTTGAATTGAGAGAGAGAGAAAGAGAGAGAGGAGAGGTAAAGGTGAGGAGAGAGAGAGGAGAGGTAAAGCTGAGGGGAGAGAGAGAGAGAGAAAGAGGAGAGGTAAAGGTGAGGAGAGAGAGAAAGGAGAGAGAAAGAGGTAAAGGTGAGGGGAGAGAGGAGAGAGAGAGAAGTAAAGGTGAGGAGAGAGAGAGGAGAGGTAAAGGTGAGGGAGAGAGAGGAGAGGTAAAGGTGAGGGAAGAGAGGAGAGGTAAAGGTGAGGAGAGAAGAGAGAGAGGTAAAGGTGAGGGAAGAGAGAGAGAGAGAGAGGAGAGAGGAGGGGTAAAGGTGAGAGAGAGAGGAGAGGTGAAGGTGAGAGAGGCAAGGAGAGAGAGGTAAAGGTGAGGAGAGAGAGAGGAGAGGTAAAGGTGAAAGAGAGAGAGATTGAGAAGTGAGGAGAGAGAGAGAGAAGAGAGAGAGAGGTAAAGGTGAGGGAAGAGAGAGAGAGATTCCCATAAAGAAGGTGAGGGAAGAGAGAGAGAGAGGAGAGAGAGAGAGAGAGAGAGAGAGAGGTAAAAGGTGAGGAGAGGGGAGGAGAGGTGAGGAGAGAGAGAAGAGAGAGAGAGGTAAAGGTGAGGGAAGAGAGAGAGGAGAGAGAGAGGAGAGGTAAAGGTGAGAGAGAGGAGAGGTAAAGGTGAGGAGAGAGAGAGAGGAGAGGTAAAGGTGAGGAGAGAGAGAGAGAGGAGAGGTAAGGAGGAGAGAGAGAGAGGAGAGGTAAAGGTGAGGAGAGAGAGAGAGAGGAGAGGTAAAGGTGAGGAGAGAGAGAGAGAGGAGAGGTAAAGGTGAGGAGAGAGAGAGGAGAGGTAAAGGTGAGGGAGAGAGAGAGAGAGAGAGAGAGAGAGAGAGGAAAGGTAAAGGTGAGGGAGAGCTAAAGGTGAGGAGAGGAGAGCTAAAGGTGAGGAGAGAGAGGAGAGAGAGAGGAGAGGTAAAGGTGAGGCGAGAGAGGGGAGAGGTAAAGGTGAGTAGGGAGAGAAGAGAGGTAAAGGTGAGGAGAGAGGGAGGAGAGGTAAAGGTGAGGAGAGAGAGAGAGGAGAGGAGGAGAGAGAGGAGAGGTAAAGGTGAGGAGAGAGAGAGAGAGAAGAGGTAAAGGTGAGAGAGAGAGAGGAGAGACAGAGGAGAGGTGAGGAGAGAGAGAGGAGAGGTAAAGGTGAGGAGAGAGAGAGGAGAGGTAAAGGAGAGAGAGAGGAGAGGTAAAGGTGAGGAGAGAGAGAGGAGAGGTAAAGGTGAGGAGGGAGAGAAGAGAGGTAAAGGTGAGGAGGAGAGAAGAGAGGTAAAGGTGAGGGAGGGAGAGAAGAGAGGTAAAGGTGAGGAGGAGAGAAGAGAGGTAAAGGTGAGGAGAGAGAGAGGAGAGGTAAAGGTGAGGAGGGAGAGAAGAGAGGTAAAGGTGAGGAGGGAGAGAAGAGAGGTAAAGGTGAGGAGGGAGAGAAGAGAGGTAAAGGTGAGGAGGGAGAGAGGAGAGGTAAAGGTGAGGAGGGAGAGAGAAGAGAGGTAAAGGTGAGGAGGGAGAGAAGAGAGGTAAAGGTGAGGAGGGAGAGAAGAGAGGTAAAGGTGAGGAGGGAGAGAAGAGAGGTAAAGGTGAGGAGGGAGAGAAGAGAGGTAAAGGTGAGGAGGGAGAGAAGAGAGGTAAAGGTGAGGAGAGAGGGAGGAGAGGTAAAGGTGAGGAGAGAGAGAAGAGAGGTAAAGGTGAGGAGGGAGAGAAGAGAGGTAAAGGTGAGGAGAGAGGGAGGAGAGGTAAAGGTGAGGAGAGAGGGAGGAGAGGTAAAGGTGAGGAGAGAGGGAGGAGAGGTAAAGGTGAGGAGAGAGGGAGGAGAGAGAGGAGAGCTAAAGGTGAGGAGAGAGAGAGAGGAGAGGTAAAGGTGAGGAGAGAGAGAGAGGAGAGGTAAAGTTGAGGAGAGAGGGAGGAGAGGTAAAGGTGAGGAGAGAGAGGTAAGGAGAGAGAGAGGAGAGGTAAAGGTGAGGAGAGAGGAGAGGTAAAGGTGAGGAGAGAGAGAGGAGAGCTAAAGGTGAGGAGAGAGAGAGAGGAGAGGTAAAGGTGAGGAGAGAGAGAGAGAGAGGTAAAGGTGAGGAGAGAGAGAGGAGAGGTAAAGGTGAGGAGAGAGGGAGGAGAGGTAAAGGTGAGGAGAGAGGGAGGAGAGGTAAAGGTGAGGAGAGAGGGAGGAGAGGTAAAGTTGAGGAGAGAGGGAGGAGGTAAAGGTGAGGAGAGAGGTAAGGAGAGAGAGAGGAGAGGTAAAGGAGGAGAGAGAGAGAGGTAAAGGTGAGGGAGAGAGAGAGGAGAGGTAAAGGTGAGGAGAGAGAGAGAGGAGAGGTAAAGGTGAGGAGAGAGAGAGAGGTAAAGGTGAGGAGAGAGAGAGAGGAGAGGTAAAGGTGAGGAGAGAGAGAGGAGAGGTAAAGGTGAGGAGAGAGAGAGGTAAAGGTGAGAAGAGAGAGAGGAGAGGTAAAGGTGAGAAGAGAGAGAGAGGAGAGGTAAAGGTGAGAAGAGAGAGAGGAGAGGTAAAGGTGAAGAGAGAGAGGAGAGGTAAAGGTGAGGAGAGAGAGGTAAAGGTGAGGGAAGAGGGAGAGGAGAGGTAAAGGGGAGGGGAGAGAGGAGAGAGAGGAGAAGTAAAGGTGAGGAGAGAGAAGAGAGAGAGACAGAGAGGAGAGGTAATGGTGAGAAGAGAGAGGAGAGGTGAGGGAGAGAGAGAGGTAAAGGTGAGGAGAGAGAGAGGCAAAGGTGAGGAGAGAGAGAAGGGCAAAGGTGAGAGAGAGAGAGGGGTAAAGGTGAGGAGAGAGAGGGGTAAAGGTGAGGAGAGAGAGAGGAGAGGTAAAGGTGAGGAGAGAGAGGGGGTAAAGGTGAGGAGAGAGAGGGGGTAAAGGTGAGGAGAGAGAGGGGGTAAAGGTGAGGAGAGAGAGAGGGGGCAAAGGTGAGGAGAGAGAGGGTAAAGGTGAGGAGAGAGAGAGGGGTAAAGGTGAGGGAGAGAGAGGGGTAAAGGTGAGGAGAGAGAGGAGAGGAGAGAGAGGAGAGGTAAAGGTGAGGAGAGAGAAGAGAGAGAGACAGAGAGGAGAGGTAAAGGTGAGGAGAGAGAGAGGTAAAGGTGAGGAGAGAGAGAGGGGTAAAGGTGAGGAGAGAGAGAGGGGTAAAGGTGAGGAGAGAGAGAGGGGTAAAGGTGAGGAGAGAGAGAGGGGTAAAGGTGAGGAGAGAGAGAGGGGTAAAGGTGAGGAGAGAGAGAGGGGTAAAGGTGAGGAGAGAGAGAGGAGGGGTAAAGGTGAGGAGAGAGAGGAGAGGTAAAGGTGAGGAGAGAGAGGGGTAAAAAGGTGAGGAGAGAGAGAGGGGTAAAGGTGAGGAGAGAGAGAGGGCAAAGGTGAGGAGAGAGAGAGGGTAAAGGTGAGGAGAGAGAGAGGGGTAAAGGTGAGGAGAGAGAGGAGAGGTAAAGGTGAGGAGAGAGAAGAGAGAGAGACAGAGAGGAGAGGTAATGGTGAGAAGAGAGAGGAGAGGTAAAGGTGAGGGAGAGAGAGAGGTAAAGGTGAGGAGAGAGAGAGGGGTAAAGGTGAGGAGAGAGAGGGGTAAAGGTGAGGAGAGAGAGAGGGGTAAAGGTGAGGAGAGAGAGAGGGGAGACAAAAGGTGAGGAGAGAGAGGGGAGACAAAAGGTGAGGAGAGAGAGGGGTAAAGGTGAGGAGAGAGAGAGGGGTAAAGGTGAGGAGAGAGAGAGGGGCAAAGGTGAGGAGAGAGAGAGGGGTAAAGGTGAGGAGAGAGAGAGGTAAAGGTGAGGAGAGAGAAGAGAGAGAGAGGTAAAGGTGAGGGGGAGAGAGAGAGAGGAGAGAGTGAGAGGAGAGGTAAAGGTGAGGAGAGGTGAGGAGAGAGGAGAGGTCAAGGTGAGGAGAGAGAGAGGAGAGGTAAAGGTGAGGAGAGAGAGAGGAGGTAAAGGTGAGGAGAGAGGGGAGAGGTAAAGGTGAGGAGAGAGAGGAGAGGTAAAGGTGAGGAGAGAGGGGAGAGGTAAAGGTGAGGAGAGAGGGGAGACAAAAGGTGAGGAGAGAGAGGGGAGAGGTAAAGGTGAGGAGAGAGAGAAGAGAAGAGAGGTAAAGGTGAGGACAGAGAGAGAGTGGAGAGGCAAAGGTGAGGGGAGAGAGAGAGGAGAGGTAATGGTGAGGGGAGAGAGAGAGGAGAGGTAAAGGTGATGAGAGAGGAGAGGAGAGGTAAAGGTGAGGAGAGAGAGAGGAGAGGTAAAGGTGAGGAGAGAGAGAGGAGAGAGAGAGGAGAGGAGAGAGAGAGGAGAGGTAAAGGTGAGAAGAGAGAGAGGACAGGTAAAGGTGGAGGAGAGAGAGAGGAGAGGTAAAGGTGAGGAGAGAGAGAGAGGAGAGGTAAAGGTGAGGAGAGAGAGAGAGAGGTAAAGGTGAGGAGAGAGAGAGGAGAGGTAAGGTGAGAAGAGAGAGAGGAGAGGTAAAGGTGAGGAGAGAGGGGGAGAGGCAAAGGAGGAGGAGAGAGGGGAGACAAAAGGTGAGGAGAGAGAGGGAGAGGTAAAGGTGAGGAGAGAGAGAAGAGAGGTAAAGGTGAGGACAGAGAGAGAGAGAGGAGAGGTAAAGGTGAGGGGAGAGAGAGAGGAGAGGTAATGGTGAGGGGAGAGAGAGAGGAGAGGTAAAGGTGATGAGAGAGAGGAGAGAGAGAGGAGAGGTAAAGGTGAGGAGAGAGAGAGGAGAGGTAAAGGTGAGGAGAGAGAGAGAGGAGAGAGAGGAGAGGAGAGAGAGAGGAGAGGTAAAGGTGAGAAGAGAGAGAGGACAGGTAAAGGTGAGGAGAGAGAGAGGAGAGGTAAAGGTGAGGAGAGAGAGAGAGGAGAGGTAAAGGTGAGGAGAGAGAGAGAGGAGAGGTAAAGGTGAGGAGAGAGAGAGGAGAGGTAAAGGTGAGAAGAGAGAGGACAGGTAAAGGTGAGGAGAGAGAGAGGAGAGGTAAAGGTGAGGAGAGAGAGAGGAGAGAGAGGAGAGGTAAAAGGTGAGGAGAGAGAGAGAGGAGAGGTAAAGGTGAGGAGAGAGAGAGGACAGGTAAAGGTGGAGAGAGAGAGGAGAGGTAAAGGTGAGGAGAGAGAGAGGAGGGAGAGGAGAGGTAAAGGTGGAGAGAGAGAGAGAGAGGTAAAGGTGAGGGAGAGAGAGAGGAGAGGTAAAGGTGAGGAGAGGTGAGGGAGAGAAGAGAGGTAAAGGTGAGAGAGAGAGATGAGAGGTAAAGGTGAGGGAGAGGGAGGAGAGGTAAAGGTGAGGAGAGAAGAGAGGTAAAGGTGAGTAGAGAGAGAGGAGAGGTAAAGGTGAGGAGAGAGAGAGAGAGGAGAGGTAAAGGTGAGAGAGAGAGAGGAGAGGTAAAGGTGAGGAGAGAGAGGGAGAGGTAAAGGTGAGGAGAGAGAGGGAGAGGTAAAGGTGAGGAGAGAGAGGGAGAGGTAAAGGAGAGGAGAGAGAGGGAGAGGTAAAGGTGAGGAGAGAGAGGTAAAGGTGAGGAGAGAGAGGGAGAGGTAAAGGTGAGGAGAGAGAGGTAAAGGTGAGGAGAGAGAGGGAGAGGTAAAGGTGAGGAGAGAGAGGTAAAGGTGAGGAGAGAGAGGGAGAGGTAAAGGTGAGGAGAGAGGGAGAGGTAAAGGTGAGAGAGAGAGAGAGGAGAGGTAAAGGTGAGGAGAGAGGAGAGGTAAAGGTGGAGGAGAGAGAGAGGAGAGGTAAAGGTGAGGAGAGAGAGGGAGGAGAGGTAAAGGTGAGGAGAGAGAGGGAGGAGAGGTAAAGGTGAGGAGAGAGAGAGGAGAGGTAAAGGTGAGGAGAGAGAAAGAGGAGAGGTAAAGGTGAGGAGAGAGAAAGAGGAGAGGTAAAGGTGAGGAGAGAGAGGAGAGGTAAAGGTGAGGAGAGAGAGGAGGAGAGGTAAAGGTGAGGAGAGAGAGGGAGGAGAGGTAAAGGTGAGGAGAGAGAGAGAGGAGAGGTAAAGGTGAGGAGAGAGAGGAGAGGTAAAGGTGAGGAGAGAGAAAGAGGAGAGGTAAAGGTGAGGAGAGAGAAAGAGGAGAGGTAAAGGTGAGAGAGAGAGGAGAGGTAAAGGTGAGAGAGAGAGGAGAGGTAAAGGTGAGAGAGAGAGGAGAGGAAGGAGAAGTAGAAAAGGAAAAGAAGAGGGTGAGTAAACAAAACAACAACTACTCCATTTCTTCAGCAGAGGAGTAACCATGGCAACTGATCGAGCAGAGAGAGAGAGAGAGAGAGAGAGAGAGAGGGCCGAATGTCCAGACCGGCAGGCTTTATAACGAACCCGTTCTCCCGATTCATCACACACTCTAAGGCTTACCTTCTGAAGATACACTTGCTGCCAGTCGATGCCTTTGAAGAACAGATGCTCCTTCACCTCTGGGGCACTGTGTGTGTGTGTGTGTGTGTGTGTGTGTGTGTGTGTGTGTGTGTGTATGGAGAGAGGAGAGAGAGAGGGGAGAGAGAGAAAAAGCCAGGTCATTCTCCTGTTGGAACAGTTCCTCGCCTAAACAGCAGGTGGCAGTATTTACAACAACCTGAATGGAACTGAGCTCCCCAAAACGATTTTATGGACCCACATAAAGCCCTTTCATAGTACTCACACTAGGTGATACACAGTCAAAAAGGTCCAAATGCCTTCACTCAGCTAAGACCTAGCAAAAAACTACGGGGGGGCAGGTGTGCGTGCGTGTGTACCGTCCCAAGCAGCCCAGTCTCTTGGCCACGTCCCTCTGCAGCAGACCCTCCAACAGACCCTTCAGCTCCACAGAGAATGAGTCTGGCAACTCCACGTTCTACAACGAGAGAGAGAGAGACAGAGAGAGAGGAGAGAGAGAGAGGAGAGAGAGAGAGAGGAGAGAGACAGAGAGAGAGGAGAGAGAGAGAGACGGAGAGAGAGGAGAGAGAGAGACGGAGAGAGACAGAGGAGAGAGACAGAGAGAGAGACGGAGAGACAGAGGAGAGAGAGAGACAGAGGAGAGAGAGAGACGGAGAGAGAGACAGAGGAGAGAGAGAGACAGAGAGACAGAGAGAGACAGAGAGAGACAGAGAGAGAGACAGAGACAGAGACAGAGAGACGGAGAGAGACAGAGGAGAGAGACAGAGGAGAGAGACAGAGAGAGAGACGGAGAGAGAGACAGAGAGAGAGTGGAGAGAGAGAGACGGAGAGAGAGGAGAGAGAGAGACGGAGAGAGACAGAGAGAGAGACGGAGAGAGAGAGGAGAGAGAGAGACAGAGGAGAGAGAGAGACAGAGAGAGAGACGGAGAGAGAGAGGAGAGAGAGAGACAGAGAGAGACGGAGAGAGACAGAGGAGAGAGTACAGAGAGAGAGACGGAGAGAGAGAGGAGAGAGAGAGACAGAGGAGAGAGAGAGAGACAGAGAGAGAGACGGAGAGAGAGAGGAGAGAGAGAGACAGAGGAGAGAGTACAGAGAGAGACAGAGGAGAGAGTACGGAGAGAGACAGAGGAGAGAGTACAGAGGAGAGAGACAGAGGAGAGAGACAGAGGAGAGAGACAGAGAGAGAGGAGAGAGAGAGAGACGGAGAGAGAGGAGAGAGAGAGACGGAGAGAGACAGAGGAGAGAGTACAGAGAGAGAGACGGAGAGAGAGAGGAGAGAGAGAGACAGAGGAGAGAGTACGGAGAGAGACAGAGGGAGAGAGTCCGGAGAGAGAGAGGAGAGAGAGAGACAGAGGAGAGAGTACAGAGAGAGACAGAGGAGAGAGTACGGAGAGAGACAGAGGAGAGAGTACAGAGAGAGAGACGGAGAGACAGAGGAGAGAGAGAGACAGAGGATAGAGAGAGAGACGGAGAGAGAGACAGAGGAGAGAGAGAGACAGAGAGAGACAGAGAGAGAGACAGAGACAGAGAGAGACAGAGAGACGGAGAGAGACAGAGAGACGGAGAGAGACAGAGGAGAGAGACAGAGAGAGAGACGGAGAGAGAGACAGAGAGAGAGTGGAGAGTGTGGGAGAGAGCAGAACAATTTCCTGCTACAACATGACAGACTTGATTTATCGTGCCAATAAAGTGTATCTAACGTGCATTGAAAATGTCGAGGGAAGGAGACGATGTGTGATCTAAAATTCCGTGTTTGTTCCATAGTATAACCCCTCATTCCTCCCTCTCCCTCTTCTGCCATAATTCTCCTCCTCTCTTTGGCGGTTGATCTCATTTTACAGAACCATCCATCTGATTGATAAGCACAAACCAACTGACTGACGGAGAACAGAGAGAGAGGGGGGTGGGGGCAGGGATTACACGGTTTATTCCGATCAAGTAGCTGGATTAAATCCTAGTCTGAATTGAATCACAATTGAGGATACTTTCCTTTTTTAGCTTGCACCTTATAGAGGGTGTGTGTGTGTGTGTGTGTGTCCTTTCCTCTGACAACACACACTCCAACCGACGCTTCTAGTCTAATAGTAGGCACACTCTAGTCAAGACCAAGGGTGACCAAGACCAAGGGTGACCAAGACCAAGGGTGACCAAGACCAAGGGTGACCAAGACCAAGGGTGACCCCCCTCCAGGAGAGCTACTGGATGTACAGGTTTTGCGCCAGCCCTGCGCCGACACCTGATTCAGCTAATCATGGTCCTGAAGAGCAGCTGCAACGAAAACCTGCAGGAGGCTTCCCAAGAGGGTTGAGCACCTCTGGTCTAGACCCTCTGTGTGTGTGTGTGTGTGCGCAGCAGGCAGGGAGAGGGATGCAAAGTCAGGATGCCAATACCCTCGTTTTTCCTGCCTGAACCGTTTCGCTCTGTTCACTGCCTCCCACTCACTCACTGGACATTATCAGACAAAGACTTGGCAGGAGTTTTGGGCAACATCTGTAAAAGATGCTATCCTCAGGATATCATGTCGGGTGTGTGCACACGCTAGTATGTCAGTGTGTTCAGGGATAAATCCTTATATTGTTTGTGTGTGTGTGTGTTGTGTAAACATTTACGAACCACATGTGTTTTCTAGTGCACAAAAGGCCATGTCAGGGGATTTTGTGTACATTAAAACTTCTCAATGCGTGTGCACTGTAGTGTACAAAAGGATCTCTCAGTGTGTGTGTGTACGGTGGCCCCTACCATAGTGAGCGTCATGCGGTCAATCTCGTGTTTGTCTTTGGTCTTGTGCTGTCTGAAGGACTGTGCCTAGAGAGAGAGAGAGTGAGAGAGCGAGAGGGGGAGAGCGAGAGAAGGAGAGAGAGGGGGAGAGCGAGAGAAGGAGAGAGAGGGGGAGAGCGAGAGAAGGAGAGAGAGGGGGAGAGCGAGAGAAGGAGAGAGAGCGAGAGAAGGAGAGAGAGCGAGAGAAGGAGAGAGAGCGAGAGAAGGAGAGAGAGCAAGAGAAGGAGAGGGGGAGAGCGAGAGAAGGAGAGAGAGGGGGAGAGAAGGAGAGCGAGAGAAGGAGTGGGAGAAGGAGAGGGGGAGAAGGAGAGGGGGAGAAGGAGAGGGAGGGGGAGAGCGAGAGAAGGAGAGGGAGGGGGAGAGCGAAAGAAGGAGAGCGAGAGGGGGAGAAGGAGAGCGAGAGAAGAAGAGCGAGAGGGGGAGAGCGAGAGAAGGAGAGAGAGCGAGAGAAGGAGAGAGAGCGAGAGAAGGAGAGAGAGCGAGAGAGGGGAGAGAGCGAGAGAAGGAGAGAGAGGGGAGAGCGAGAGCGAGAGAAGGAGAGCGAGGGGGAGGAGAAGGGAGAGGGAGAGAAGGAGAGCGAGAGAAGGAGAGCGAGAGAAGGAGAGCGAGAGAAGGAGAGCGAGAGAAGGAGAGCGAGAGGGGGAGAGTGAGAGGGGAGAGCGAGAGGGGGAGAGCGAGAGCGGGAGAGCGAGAGCGGGAGAGCGAGAGGGGGAGAGCGAGAGCGAGAGGGAGAGCGAGAGAAGGAGAGCGAGCGGAGAGGGAGAGCGAGAGGGGGAGAGCGAGAGAAGGAGAACGAGAGAAGGAGAGCGAGAGAAGGAGAGCGAGAGAAGGAGAGCGAGAGAAGGAGAGCGAGAGAAGGAGAGCGAGAGAAGGAGAGCGAGAGAATGAGAGCGAGAGAAGGAGAGCGAGAGAAGGAGAGCGAGAGAATGAGAGCGAGAGGGGGAGAAGGAGAGAATGAGAGCGAGAGAATGAGAGCGAGAGGGGAGAAGGAGAGCGAGAGAAGGAGAGCGAGAGAATGAGAGCGAGAAGGAGAGCGAGAGAAGGAGAGCGAGAGAAGGAGAGCGAGAGAAGGAGAGCGAGAGAAGGAGAGCGAGAGAAGGAGAGCGAGAGAAGCGGTTAGTGTCACTGTCGAGAGGACAGAGCTGAAAGGAGGTGAGGGATCCAGTGAAAGAGAGGTCGATGTAATGAGTGATGTCACACGGTGACAACCTAAGGCCTCAGCAGATCCACCTGCAACGTTGCCAATGCAGATCACACTTGCATCTCTCTCTCTCTCAATTCAATTCAAGCGGCGTTATTGGCATGGGAAACATATGTTAACATTGCCACAGCAAGTGAAGTAGATAATATACAAAAGTGAATATATATAATATAACTCTCTGCCCCTCTTTCTCATCAACCCTTTCCCTCTCTGACCCCCCTCCCTAGTCTTTGAAGTGTTCAAACACAGACACACACATCAATGGAAAGACCCATCAGTCTCCCTCCCACTCTTTCACACCATACCTAGTAACCATTACCACCCCCTACACCCTGCACCCTACCTCCCTCAGCTGTACTGGGCCCAGACCTCTGGCATTTACACACTACACATCAAACACACAGTCACACACACCACATCAAACACACACCACATCACATCAAACACACACACACGGAGTGGGTGAGAGGGTCAGACAGACAAGGCAAAAGGAGAAACTGATAACAGAGTGGGGAACAGGAGTGAAACAGGAAGATAATAAGAGACAGTGACAGAGAGAGGGAGAACAGAAAGAATAGAGAATAGAAAGAAGAGAGGAGAGAGAATAGAGAGAGAATAGAAAGAATAGAGAGGAGAGAGAATAGAGAGAGAATAGAAAGAATAGAGAGGAGAGAGAATAGAAAGAATAGAGAGGAGAGAGAATAGAAAGAATAGAGAGGAGAGAGAATAGAGAGGAGAGAGAATAGAGAGGAGAGAGAATAGAAAGAATAGAGAGGAGAGAGAATAGAGAGGAGAGAGAATAGAAAGAATAGAGAGGAGAGAGAATAGAGAGAATAGAAAGAATAGAGAGGAGAGAGAATAGAGAGGAGAGAGAATAGAAAGAATAGAGAGGAGAGAGAATAGAGAGGAGAGAGAATAGAAAAATAGAGAGGAGAGAGAATAGAGAGGAGAGAGAATAGAAAGAATAGAGAGGAGAGAGAATAGAGAGAATAGAAAGAATAGAGAGGAGAGAGAATAGAGAGGAGAGAGAATAGAAAGAATAGAGAGGAGAGAGAATAGAGAGAATAGAGAGGAGAGAGAATAGAAAGAATAGAGAGGAGAGAGAAGAGAGAGAATAGAAAGAATAGAGAGAATAGAGAGGAGAGAGAAGAGAAAGAATAGAGAGGAGAGAGAAGAGAAAGAATAGAGAGAATAGAGAGGAGAGAGAATAGAGAGGAGAGAGAATAGAAAGAATAGAGAGGAGAGAGAATAGAGAGAGAATAGAAAGAATAGAGAGGAGAGAGAATAGAGAGAATAGAAAGAATAGAGAGGAGAGAGAATAGAAAGAATAGAGAGGAGAGAGAATAGAGGAGAGAATAGAAAGAATAGAGAGGAGAGAGAATAGAGAGAATAGAGAGAATAGAGGAGAGAATAGAGAGGAGAGAGAATAGAAAGAATAGAGAGGAGAGAGAATAGAAAGAATAGAGAGGAGAGAGAATAGAGAGAGAATAGAAAGAGAATAGAGAGGAGAGAGAATAGAAAGAATAGAGAGGAGAGAGAATAGAAAGAATAGAGAGGAGAGAGAATAGAAAGAATAGAGAGGAGAGAGAATAGAAAGAATAGAGAGGAGAGAGAATAGAGAGAGAATAGAGAGAATAGAGAGAGAATAGAGAGAATAGAGAGAGAATAGAGAGGAGAGAGAATAGAAAGAATAGAGAGGAGAGAGAATAGAGAGAATAGAGAGAATAGAGAGGAGAGAGAATAGAGGAGAGAGAATAGAAAAAATAGAGAGGAGAGAGAATAGAGAGGAGAGAGAATAGAAAGAATAGAGAGAGAGAGAGAATAGAGAGAATAGAAAGAATAGAGAGGAGAGAGAATAGAGAGGAGAGAGAATAGAAAGAATAGAGAGGAGAGAGAATAGAAAGAATAGAGAGGAGAGAGAATAGAGAGAATAGAGAGGAGAGAGAATAGAAAGAATAGAGAGGAGAGAGAAGAGAGAGAATAGAAAGAATAGAGAGAATAGAGAGAATAGAGAGAGAAGAGAAAGAATAGAGAGGAGAGAGGAGAGAGAATAGAAAGAATAGAGAGGAGAGAGAGAGAATAGAGAGAATAGAAAGAATAGAGAGGAGAGAGAATAGAAAGAATAGAGAGGAGAGAGAATAGAGAGAGAATAGAAAGAATAGAGAGGAGAGAGAATAGAGAGAATAGAAAGAATAGAGAGGAGAGAGAATAGAGAGGAGAGAGAATAGAAAGAATAGAGAGGAGAGAGAATAGAAAGAATAGAGAGGAGAGAGAATAGAGAGAGAATAGAAAGAATAGAGAGGAGAGAGAATAGAAAGAATAGAGAGGAGAGAGAATAGAGAGAGAATAGAAAGAATAGAGAGGAGAGAGAATAGAAAGAATAGAGAGGAGAGAGAATAGAGAGAGAATAGAAAGAATAGAGAGAATAGAGAGGAGAGAGAATAGAGAGAGAATAGAAAGAATAGAGAGGAGAGAGAATAGAAAGAATAGAGAGGAGAGAGAATAGAGAGAGAATAGAAAGAAGAGAGGAGAGAGAATAGAGGAGAGAATAGAAAGAATAGAGAGGAGAGAGAATAGAGAGAGAATAGAAAGAATAGAGAGGAGAGAGAATAGAAAGAATAGAGAGGAGAGAGAATAGAGAGAATAGAAAGAATAGAGAGGAGAGAGAATAGAGAGAGAATAGAAAGAATAGAGAGGAGAGAGAATAGAAAGAATAGAGAGGAGAGAGAATAGAAAGAATAGAGAGGAGAGAGAATAGAAAGAGGAGAGAGGAGAGAGAATAGAGGAGAGAATAGAAAGAATAGAGAGAGAATAGAGAGAATAGAGAGGAGAGAGAATAGAAAGAATAGAGAGAGAATAGAGAGGAGAGAGAATAGAGGAGAGAATAGAAAGAATAGAGAGAGAATAGAAAGAAGAGAGGAGAGAGAAGAGAGAGAATAGAAAGAATAGAGAGGAGAGAGAATAGAGGAGAGAATAGAAAGAATAGAGAGGAGAGAGAATAGAAAGAATAGAGAGGAGAGAGAATAGAGAGAGAATAGAAAGAATAGAGAGGAGAGAGAATAGAAAGAATAGAGAGAGAATAGAGAGAGAATAGAAAGAAGAGAGGAGAGAGAATAGAGAGAGAAGAAAGAGAATAGAAAGAATAGAGAGGAGAGAGAATAGAAAGAATAGAGAGGAGAGAGAATAGAAAGAATAGAGAGGAGAGAGAATAGAGAGAGAATAGAAAGAATAGAGAGGAGAGAGAATAGAAAGAATAGAGAGGAGAGAGAATAGAGAGAATAGAAAGAATAGAGAGGAGAGAGAATAGAAAGAATAGAGAGGAGAGAGAATAGAGAGAGAATAGAAAGAATAGAGAGGAGAGAGAATAGAAAGAATAGAGAGGAGAGAGAATAGAGAGAGAATAGAGAGAAGAGAGAGAATAGAAAGAATAGAGAGAGAATAGAGAGAGAATAGAAAGAAGAGAGGAGAGAGAATAGAGAGAATAGAGAGGAGAGAGAATAGAGAGAGAATAGAAAGAATAGAGAGGAGAGAGAATAGAAAGAATAGAGAGGAGAGAGAATAGAGAGAGAATAGAAAGAAGAGAGGAGAGAGAATAGAGAGAGAATAGAGAGAATAGAAAGAATAGAGAGGAGAGAGAATAGAGGAGAGAATAGAAAGAATAGAGAGGAGAGAGAATAGAGAGAATAGAGAGGAGAGAGAATAGAGAGAGAATAGAGAGAGAATAGAAAGAATAGAGAGGAGAGAGAATAGAAAGAATAGAGAGGAGAGAGAATAGAGAGAGAATAGAGAGAATAGAGAGAGAATAGAGAGAATAGAGAGAGAAGAGAGAGAATAGAGAGAGAATAGAAAGAAGAGAGGAGAGAGAATAGAGGAGAGAATAGAAAGAATAGAGAGGAGAGAGAATAGAAAGAATAGAGAGAAGAGAGAGAATAGAAAGAATAGAGAGAGAATAGAGAGAGAATAGAAAGAAGAGAGGAGAGAGAATAGAGAGAATAGAGAGGAGAGAGAATAGAAAGAATAGAGAGGAGAGAGAATAGAGGAGAGAATAGAAAGAATAGAGAGGAGAGAGAATAGAGGAGAGAATAGAAAGAATAGAGAGGAGAGAGAATAGAGGAGAGAATAGAAAGAATAGAGAGGAGAGAGAATAGAAAGAATAGAGAGGAGAGAGAATAGAGAGAATAGAAAGAATAGAGAGGAGAGAGAATAGAAAGAATAGAGAGGAGAGAGAATAGAGAGAGAATAGAAAGAATAGAGAGGAGAGAGAATAGAAAGAATAGAGAGGAGAGAGAATAGAAAGAATAGAGAGAGAATAGAGAGAATAGAGAGAGAATAGAGAGAATAGAGAGAATAGAGAGAGAATAGAAAGAATAGAGAGGAGAGAGAATAGAAAGAATAGAGAGAGAATAGAGAGAATAGAGAGAGAATAGAAAGAATAGAGAGAGAATAGAGAGAATAGAGAGAGAATAGAGAGAATAGAAAGAATAGAGAGAGAATAGAGAGAATAGAGAGAGAATAGAGAGAATAGAGAGAGAATAGAAAGAGAATAGAGAGAGAATAGAGAGAATAGAGAGAGAATAGAGAGAATAGAGAGAATAGAGAGAGAATAGAGAGAATAGAAAGAATAGAGAGGAGAGAGAATAGAGAGAGAATAGAGAGAATAGAGAGAGAATAGAAAGAATAGAGAGAGAATAGAAAGAGAATAGAGAGAGAATAGAGAGAATAGAGAGAGAATAGAGAGAATAGAGAGAGAATAGAGAGAATAGAGAGAGAATAGAGAGAATAGAGAGAGAATAGAGAGAATAGAGAGAATAGAGAGAGAATAGAAAGAGAATAGAAAGAATAGAGAGAATAGAGAGAGAAGAGAGAGAATAGAAAGAGAATAGAGAGAGAATAGAGAGAGAATAGAAAGAGAATAGAAAGAGAATAGAGAGAGAATAGAAAGAGAATAGAGAGAGAATAGAAAGAGAATAGAGAGAGAATAGAGAGAATAGAGAGAATAGAGAGAGAATAGAGAGAGAATAGAAAGAGAATAGAGAGAATAGAGAGAGAATAGAGAGAGAATAGAAAGAATAGAAAGAGAGAATAGAAAGAGAATAGAAAGAGAATAGAAGAGAATAGAAAGAGAATAGAAAGAGAATAGAAAGAGAATAGAGAGAATAGAGAGAATAGAGAGAGAATAGAGAGAATAGAAAGAGAATAGAAAGAGAGAATAGAGAGAGAATAGAGAGAGAATAGAGAGAGAATAGAGAGAGAATAGAGAGAGAATAGAAAGAGAATAGAAAGAGAATAGAAAGAGAATAGAGAGAGAATAGAAAGAGAATAGAGAGAGAATAGAAAGAGAATAGAAAGAGAATAGAAAGAGAATAGAAAGAGAATAGAAAGAGAATAGAGAGAGAATAGAAAGAGAATAGAGAGAGAATAGAGAGAATAGAAAGAGAATAGAGAGAATAGAAAGAGAATAGAGAGAGAATAGAGAGAGAATAGAGAGAGAATAGAGAGAATAGAGAGAATAGAGAGAATAGAGAGAATAGAGAGAGAAGAGAGAGAGTATAGAGAATAGAGAGAGAATAGAGAGAATAGAATAGAGAGAGAAGAGAGAGAGTATAGAGAATAGAGAATAGAGAGAATAGAGAATAGAGAGAATAGAGAGAGAATAGAGAGAGAATAGAGAGAATAGAGAGAGTATAGAGAATAGAGAGAGAAGAGAGAGAGAATAGAGAATAGAGAGAGAATAGAGAGAGAATAGAGAGAGAATAGAGAGAGAATAGAAAGAGAATAGAGAGAGAATAGAGAGAGAATAGAGAGAGAATAGAAAGAGAATAGAAAGAGAATAGAAAGAGAATAGAAAGAGAATAGAAAGAGAATAGAAAGAGAATAGAAAGAGAATAGAAAGAGAGAATAGAAAGAATAGAAAGAGAGAATAGAAAGAGAATGGAAAGCGTGACTGAGTAACCGGT